>NW_026114769.1:0-47479 GCF_025201925.1 Gopherus flavomarginatus | reverse complement strand
CAACACCAGCTCCAGGGGCCCAAACCCTGGGGGCCCGAACCATAGCTCCAGGGGCCCAACCCCTGGGGGCCCCAACACCAGCTCCAGGGGCCCAAACCCTGGGGGCCCGAACCATAGCTCCAGGGGCCCAACGCCTGGGAGCCCCAACACCAGCTCTAGGGGCCCAACCCCTGGGGGATCGAACCATAGCTCCAGGGGCCAAACCCCTGGGGGCCACAACACCAGCTGAAGAGGCCCAACCCCTGGAGGCCCGAACCATAGCTCCAGGGGCCCAACCCCTGGGGGCCCCAACACCAGCTCCAGGGGCCCAACCCCTGGGGGCCCCAACACCAGATCCAGAGGCCCATCCCCTGGGGACCCGAACCCTAGCTCCAGGAGCCCAACCCCTGGGGGCCCCAACACCAGCTCCAGGGGCCCAACCCCTGGGGGCCCCAACACCAGCTCGAGGGGCCCTACCCCTCAGTGCCCGAACCATAGATCCAGGGGTCCAACCCCTGGGGGCCCCAACACCAGCTCCAGGGGCCCAACCCCTGGGGTCCCGAACCAAAGTTCCAGTGGCCCAACCCCTGGGGGCCCGAACCGGGGCTCAACCCCTGAGGACCCGAACACCAGCTACACGGTCCCAACCCCTGAGTGCCCGAACCATAGCTCCTGGGCCCCAACCCCTGGGGGCCCCAACACCAGCTCCAGGGGCCAAACCCCTGAGCGCCCGAACCATAGCTCCAGGGGCCTAACCCCTGGGGGTCCCAACACCAGCTCCAGGGGCCCAACCCTTGGGGGCCCCAACACAAGCTAAAGGGGCAAAACCTTTGGGGGCCCCAACACCAGCTCCAGGGGCCCAACCCCTGAGCGCCCGAACCATAGCTCCAGGGGCCCAACCCCTGGGGGCCCCTACACCAGCTCCAGGGGCCCAACCCCTGGGAGCCCGAACCATACCTCATAGACTCATAGACTCATAGACTCATAGGTCAGAAGGGACCAATCTGATCATCTAGTCTGACCTCCTGCACAAGGCAGGCCACAGAACCCCACCCATCCAATTTTATACAACCCCTATCCCAGGACCGAGTTATTGAAATCCTCAGAAATGGTTTGAAGACCTCAAGCTGCAGAGACACCACCAGCAAGCGACCCGTGCCCCACGCTGCAGGGGAAGGCGAAAAACCTCCAGGGCACCTGCCAATCCGCCCTGGAGGAAAATTCCTTCCCGACCCCAAATATGGCGATCAGCTAAACCCTGAGCATGTGGGCAAGAGTCACCAGCCAGCACCCAAGAAGGAGTTCTCCGCAGCAACTCAGTACCCATTGCATGCAACATCTCCCCGCAGACCATTGAGCAGACCTGTCTGGTGGTAATTCAAGATCAATTGCCCAAATTGACGATCCTATCATAACATCCCCTCCATATACTTATCAAGCTTTGTCTTAAAGCCAGGAAAGTCTTTTGCCCCTACTACTTCCCTCGGAAGGCTATTCCAGAACTTCACTCCCCTAATGGTCAGAAACCTTCGTCTAATTTCAAGTCTAAACTTCCTAATATCCAGTTTATACCCATTCGTCCTCGTGGCTACATTAGTACTAAACTTAAATAATTCCTCTCCCTCCCTAACGTTAACCCCCTTGATATATTTATATAGGGCGAGCATATCCCCCCTCAGCCTTCTTTTGGCCAGGCTAAACAAGCCAAGCTCTTTGAGTCTCCTTTCATAAGGCAGTTTTTCCATTCCTCGGATCATCCTCGTAGCCCGTCTCTGAACCTGTTCCAGTTTGAATTCATCCTTCTTGAACATGGGACACCAGAACTGCACACAGTATTCCAGATGGGGTCTCACCAACGCCGTATACAACGGTACTAACACCTCCTTATCCTTGCAGGAAATACCCCGCCTGATGCATCCCAAAATCGCATTTGCTTTTTTAACAGCCGTATCACATTGGCGACTCATAGTCATCCTGCTATCAACCAGTACCCCAAGGTCCTTCTCTTCCTCCGTCGCTTCCAACTGATGCGCCCCCAACGTATATCCAAAATTCTTATTATTAATTCCTAAATGCATGACCTTGCACTTTTCACTATTGTATTTCATCCTATTTCTATTACTCCAGTTTACAAGGTGGTTCAGATCTTCTTGAATAGCATCCCTGTCCTTCTCCGTGTTAGCAATACCCCCCAGCTTCGTGTCATCCGCGAACTTTATTAGCACATTCCCGCTCTTTGTGCCAAGGTCAGTAATAAAAAGGTTAAATAAGATCGGTCCCAAGACCGATCCTTGAGGGACTCCACTGGTGACCTCCTTCCAGTCCGACAGTTCACCTTTCAATACGACCCTCTGGAGTCTCCCCTTTAACCAGTTCCTTATCCACCTTACAACTTTCATATTCACTCCCAGCTTTTCCAATTTAACTAACAGCTCCCCGTGCGGAACCGTGTCGAACGCCTTACTGAAATCTAGGTAAATTATATCTACCGCATTTCCTTTATCTAAGTAATCCGTCACCTTCTCAAAGAAGGAGATCAGATTGGTTTGGCACGATCTACCTTTAGTAAATCCGTGTTGCAGTTCGTCCCAATTACCATTGACCTCTATGTCCTTAACTACTTTCTCCCTTAAAATTTTTTCCAAGACCTTACATACTACAGACGTCAAGCTAACAGGGGCCCAACCCCTGGGGGCCCCAACACCAGCTCCAGGGGCCCAAACGCTGGGGGCCCGAACCATAGCTCTAGGGGCCCAACCCCTGGGGGCCCGAACCATAGCTCCAGGGGCCCAACACCTGGGGGCCCCAACACCAGCTCCAGGGGCCCACCCCGTGAGGGCCCGAACCATAGCTCCAGGGGCCCAACCCCTGGGAGCCCCAACACCAGCTCCAGGGGCCCAACCCCTGGGTGCCCGAACCATAGCTCCAGGGGCCCAACCCCTGGGTGCCCCAACACCAGCTCCAGGGGCCCATCCCCTGGGGGCCCGAACCATAGCTCCAGGGGCCCAACCCCTGGGGGCCCCAACACCAGCTCCAGGGGCCCAACCCCTGGTGGCCCGAACCATAGCTTCAGGGGCCCAACCCCTGGGGGTCCCAACAGCAGCTCCAGGGGCCCAACCCCTGGGGGCCCGAACCATAGCTCCAGGGGCCCAACCCCTGGGGGCCCCAACACCAGCTCCAGAGGGCCAAACCCTGGGAGCCCGAACCATAGCTCCAAGGGCCCAACCCCTGGGGGCCCCAACACGAGCTCCAGGGGCCCAACCCCTGGTGGACAGAACCATAGCTCCAGGGGCCAAAACCCTGGGGGCCACAACACCAGCTCCAGGGGCCCAACCCCTGAGCGCCCGAACCATAGTTCCAGGGGCCCAACCCCTGGGGGCCCCAACAACAGCTCCAGGGGACCAACCCCTGGGGGCCCCAACACCAGCTCCAGGGGCCCAACCCCTGGGGGCCCAAACAAGAGCTCCAGGGGACCAACCCCTGGGCGCCCCAACACCAGCTAAAGAGGCAAAACCCCTGTGGGTCCCAAAACCAGCTCCAGGGGCCTCACCCCTGGGGGCCCCAACACCAGCTCCAGGGGCCCAACCCCTGGGGGCCCAAATAAGAGCTCCAGGGGACCAACCCCTGGGCGCCCCAACACCAGCTAAAGAGGCAAAACCCCTGTGGGTCCCAAAACCAGCTCCAGGGGCCTCACCCCTGGGGGCCCCAACACCAGCTCCAGGGGCCCAACCCCTGGGGGCCCCAACACCAGCTCGAGGGGCCCTACCCCTCAGTGCCCGAACCATAGATCCAGGGGTCCAACCCCTGGGGGCCCCAACACCAGCTCCAGGGGCCCAACCCCTGGGGTCCCGAACCAAAGCTCCAGTGGCCCAACCCCTGGGGGCCCGAACCGGGGCTCAACCCCTGAGGACCCGAACACCAGCTACACGGTCCCAACCCCTGAGCGCCCGAACCATAGCTCCAGGGGCCTAACCCCTGAGGGCCCCAACACCAGCTCCAGGGGCCCAACCCTTGGGGGCCCCAACACCAGCTAAAGGGGCAAAATCCCTGGGGGCCCCAACACCAGCTCCAGGGGCCCAACCCCTGAGCGCCCGAACCATAGCTCCAGGGGCCCAACCCCTGGGGGCCCGTACACCAGCTCCAGGGGCCCAACCCCTGGGAGCCCGAACCATACCTCCAGGGGCCCAACCCCTGGGGGCCCCAACACCAGCTCCAGGGGCCCAAACGCTGGGGGCCCGAACCATAGCTCTAGGGGCCCAACCCCTGGGGGCCCGAACCATAGCTCCAGGGGCCCAACACCTGGGGGCCCCAACACCAGCTCCAGGGGCCCACCCCGTGAGGGCCCGAACCATAGCTCCAGGGGCCCAACCCCTGGGAGCCCCAACACCAGCTCCAGGGGCCCAACCCCTGGGTGCCCTAACCATAGCTCCAGGGGCCCAACCCCTGGGTGCCCCAACACCAGCTCCAGGGGCCCATCCCCTGGGGGCCCGAACCATAGCTCCAGGGGCCCAACCCCTGGGGGCCCCAACACCAGCTCCAGGGGCCCAACCCCTGGTGGCCCGAACCATAGCTTCAGGGGCCCAACCCCTGGGGGTCCCAACAGCAGCTCCAGGGGCCCAACCCCTGGGGGCCCGAACCATAGCTCCAGGGGCCCAACCCCTGGGGGCCCCAACACCAGCTCCAGAGGGCCAAACCCTGGGAGCCCGAACCATAGCTCCAAGGGCCCAACCCCTGGGGGCCCCAACACGAGCTCCAGGGGCCCAACCCCTGGTGGACAGAACCATAGCTCCAGGGGCCGAAACCCTGGGGGCCACAACACCAGCTCCAGGGGCCCAACCCCTGAGCGCCCGAACCATAGTTCCAGGGGCCCAACCCCTGGGGGCCCCAACAACAGCTCCAGGGGACCAACCCCTGGGGGCCCCAACACCAGCTCCAGGGGCCCAACCCCTGGGGGCCCAAACAAGAGCTCCAGGGGACCAACCCCTGGGCCCCCCAACACCAGCTAAAGAGGCAAAACCCCTGTGGGTCCCAAAACCAGCTCCAGGGGCCTCACCCCTGGGGGCCCCAACACCAGCTCCGGGGTCCCAACCCCTGGGGGCCCGAACCATAGCTTCAGAAGCCCAACCCCTGGGGGCCCCAACACCAGCTCCAGGAGCCCAACCCCTGGGGGCCCGAACCATAGCTCCAGGGGCCCAACCCCTTTGGGCCCCAACAACAGCTCCAGGGGCCCAAACCCTGGGGGCCCCAACACCACCTCCAGGTGCCCAAACCCTGAGCACCCGAACCATAGCTCCAGGGGCCCAACCCCTGGGGGCCCGAACACCAGCTCCAGGGGCCCAACCCCGGGGGGCCTGAACCATAGCTCCAGGGGCCCAACCCCAGGGGGCGCAAACACCAGGTCTAGGGGCCCAACCCCTTGGGGACCTAACCATAGCACCAGGGGCCCAACCCCTGGTGGCCCCAAAACGAGCTCCAAGGGCCCAACCCCTGGGGGACCGAACCATAGCTCCAGGGAGCCGCAACCCCTGGGGGCCCCAACACCAGCTCCAGGGGCCCAACCCCTGGTGGCCCCAAAAACCAGCTCCAGGGGCCCAACCCTTGGGGGCCCGAACCATAGCTCCAGGGTCCCATACCCTGGGGGCCCCAACTCCAGCTCCAGGTGCCAAACCCTTGGGGGCCCCAACACCAGCTCCAGGGGCCCAACCCCTGGGGGCCCGATCCATAGCTCCTGGGGCCCAACCCCTGGGGGCCCCAAAACCATCTCCAGGGGCTCAACCCCTGGGGGCCCCAACACCAGCTCCAGGGGCCTAACCCCTGGGGGCCCGAACAATAGCTCCAGGGGCCTAACACCTGGGGGCCCGAACCATAGCTCCAGGGGCTCAACCCCTGGGGGCTCCAACACCAGCTCCAGGGGCCCAACCCCTGGGGGCCCGAACCATAGCTCCAGGGGTCCAACCCCTGGGGTCCCCTACACCAGCTCCAGGGGCCCAACCCCTGGGAGCCCGAACCATACCTCCAGGGGCCCAACCTCTTTGGGCCCCAACACCAGCTCCAGGGGCCCAAACGCTGGGGGCCCGAACCATAGCTCCAGGGGCCCAGAACCTGGGGGCCCCAACACCAGCTCCAGGGGCCCACCCCGTGAGGGCCCGAACCATAGCTCCAGGGGCCCAACCCCTGGGGGCCCCAACACGAGCTCCAGGGGCCCAACCCCTGCGAGCCCGAACCATAGCTCCAGGGGCCCAACCCCTGGGTGCCCCAACACCACCTCCAGGGGCCCAACCCCTGGGGGCCCGAACCATAGCTCCAGGGGCCTAACCCCTGGGGGCCCCAACACCAGCTCCAGGGGCCCAACCCCTGGGGGCCCGAACCATAGCTCCAGGGGCCCAACCCCTGGGGGTCCCAACAGCAGCTCCAGGGGCCCAACCCCTGGGGGCCCGAACCATAGCTCCAGGGGCCCAACCCCTGGGGGCCCCAACACCAGCTCCAGAGGCCCAACCCCTGGGAGCCCGAACCATAGCTCCAGGGGCCCAACCCCTGGGGGCCCCAACACCAGCTCCAGGGGCCCAACCCCTGGTGGACAGAACCATAGCTCCAGGGGCCGAAACCCTGGGGGCCCCAACACCAGCTCCAGGGGCCCAACCCCTGAGCGCCCGAACCATAGTTCCAGGGGCCCAACCCCTGGGGGCCCCAACAACAGCTCCAGGGGACCAACCCCTGGGGGCCCCAACACCAGCTCCAGGGGCCCAAACCCTGGGGGCCCGAACCACAGCTCGAGTTGCCCAACCCCTGGGCGCCCCAACACCAGCTAAAGAGGCAAAACCCCTGTGGGTCCCAAAACCAGCTCCAGGGGCCCCACCCCTGGGGGCCCCAACACCAGCTCCGGGGTCCCAACCCCTGGGGGCCCGAACCATAGCTTCAGAAGCCCAACCCCTGGGGGCCCCAACACCAGCTCCAGGAGCCCAACCCCTGGGGGCCCGGACCATAGCTCCAGGGGCCCAACCCCTTTGGGCCCCAACAACAGCTCCAGGGGCCCAAACCCTGGGGGACCCAACACCACCTCCAGGTGCCCAAACCCTGAGCACCCGAACCATAGCTCCAGGGGCCCAACCCCTGGTGGCCCGAACCATAGCTTCAGGGGCCCAACCCCTGGGGGTCCCAACAGCAGCTCCAGGGGCCCAACCCCTGGGGGCCCGAACCATAGCTCCAGGGGCCCAACCCCTGGGGGCCCCAACACCAGCTCCAGAGGGCCAAACCCTGGGAGCCCGAACCATAGCTCCAAGGGCCCAACCCCTGGGGGCCCCAACACGAGCTCCAGGGGCCCAACCCCTGGTGGACAGAACCATAGCTCCAGGGGCCGAAACCCTGGGGGCCACAACACCAGCTCCAGGGGCCCAACCCCTGAGCGCCCGAACCATAGTTCCAGGGGCCCAACCCCTGGGGGCCCCAACAACAGCTCCAGGGGACCAACCCCTGGGGGCCCCAACACCAGCTCCAGGGGCCCAACCCCTGGGGGCCCAAACAAGAGCTCCAGGGGACCAACCCCTGGGCCCCCCAACACCAGCTAAAGAGGCAAAACCCCTGTGGGTCCCAAAACCAGCTCCAGGGGCCTCACCCCTGGGGGCCCCAACACCAGCTCCGGGGTCCCAACCCCTGGGGGCCCGAACCATAGCTTCAGAAGCCCAACCCCTGGGGGCCCCAACACCAGCTCCAGGAGCCCAACCCCTGGGGGCCCGAACCATAGCTCCAGGGGCCCAACCCCTTTGGGCCCCAACAACAGCTCCAGGGGCCCAAACCCTGGGGGCCCCAACACCACCTCCAGGTGCCCAAACCCTGAGCACCCGAACCATAGCTCCAGGGGCCCAACCCCTGGGGGCCCGAACACCAGCTCCAGGGGCCCAACCCCGGGGGGCCTGAACCATAGCTCCAGGGACCCAACCCCAGGGGGCGCAAACACCAGGTCTAGGGGCCCAACCCCTTGGGGACCTAACCATAGCACCAGGGGCCCAACCCCTGGTGGCCCCAAAACGAGCTCCAAGGGCCCAACCCCTGGGGGACCGAACCATAGCTCCAGGGAGCCGCAACCCCTGGGGGCCCCAACACCAGCTCCAGGGGCCCAACCCCTGGTGGCCCCAACACCAGCTCCAGGGGCCCAACCCTTGGGGGCCCGAACCATAGCTCCAGGGTCCCATACCCTGGGGGCCCCAACTCCAGCTCCAGGTGCCAAACCCTTGGGGGCCCCAACACCAGCTCCAGGGGCCCAACCCCTGGGGGCCCGATCCATAGCTCCTGGGGCCCAACCCCTGGGGGCCCCAACACCATCTCCAGGGGCTCAACCCCTGGGGGCCCCAACACCAGCTCCAGGGGCCTAACCCCTGGGGGCCCGAACAATAGCTCCAGGGGCCTAACACCTGGGGGCCCGAACCATAGCTCCAGGGGCTCAACCCCTGGGGGCTCCAACACCAGCTCCAGGGGCCCAACCCCTGGGGGCCCGAACCATAGCTCCAGGGGTCCAACCCCTGGGGTCCCCTACACCAGCTCCAGGGGCCCAACCCCTGGGAGCCCGAACCATACCTCCAGGGGCCCAACCTCTTTGGGCCCCAACACCAGCTCCAGGGGCCCAAACGCTGGGGGCCCGAACCATAGCTCCAGGGGCCCAGAACCTGGGGGCCCCAACACCAGCTCCAGGGGCCCAACCCCTGGGGGCCCGAACCATAGCTCCAGGGGCCCAACCCCTGGGGGCCCCAACACGAGCTCCAGGGGCCCAACCCCTGGGGGCCCGAACCATAGCTCCAGGGGCCCAACCCCTGGGTGCCCCAACACCACCTCCAGGGGCCCAACCCCTGGGGGCCCGAACCATAGCTCCAGGGGCCTAACCCCTGGGGGCCCCAACACCAGCTCCAGGGGCCCAACCCCTGGGGGCCCGAACCATAGCTCCAGGGGCCCAACCCCTGGGGGTCCCAACAGCAGCTCCAGGGGCCCAACCCCTGGGGGCCCGAACCATAGCTCCAGGGGCCCAACCCCTGGGGGCCCCAACACCAGCTCCAGAGGCCCAACCCCTGGGAGCCCGAACCATAGCTCCAGGGGCCCAACCCCTGGGGGCCCCAACACCAGCTCCACGGGCCCAACCCCTGGTGGACAGAACCATAGCTCCAGGGGCCGAAACCCTGGGGGCCCCAACACCAGCTCCAGGGGCCCAACCCCTGAGCGCCCGAACCATAGTTCCAGGGGCCCAACCCCTGGGGGCCCCAACAACAGCTCCAGGGGACCAACCCCTGGGGGCCCCAACACCAGCTCCAGGGGCCCAAACCCTGGGGGCCCGAACCACAGCTCGAGTTGCCCAACCCCTGGGCGCCCCAACACCAGCTAAAGAGGCAAAACCCCTGTGGGTCCCAAAACCAGCTCCAGGGGCCCCACCCCTGGGGGCCCCAACACCAGCTCCGGGGTCCCAACCCCTGGGGGCCCGAACCATAGCTTCAGAAGCCCAACCCCTGGGGGCCCCAACACCAGCTCCAGGAGCCCAACCCCTGGGGGCCCGGACCATAGCTCCAGGGGCCCAACCCCTTTGGGCCCCAACAACAGCTCCAGGGGCCCAAACCCTGGGGGACCCAACACCACCTCCAGGTGCCCAAACCCTGAGCACCCGAACCATAGCTCCAGGGGCCCAACACCTGGGGGCCCGAACACCAGCTCCAGGGGCCCAATCCCGGGGGGCCTGAACCATAGCTCCAGGGACCCAACCCCTGGTGGCCCCAAAACGAGCTCCAGGGGCCCAGCCCCTGGGGGACCGAACCATAGCACTAGGGGCCCAACCCCTGGGGGCCCCAACACCAGCTCCAGGGGCCCAACCCCTGAGCGCCCGAACCATAGCTCCAGGGGCCCAACCCCTGCAGGCCCCAACACCAGCTCCAGGGGCCCAACCCCTGGGGGCTCCAACACCAGCTCCAGGGGAAAAACCCCTATGGCCTCAAAACCAGCTCCACGGGCCCAACGCCTGGGGGCCCCAAAACCAGCTCCAGGGGCCCCACCCCTGGGGGCCCCAACACCAGCTCCGGGGTCCCAACCCCTGGGGGCCCGAACCATAGCTTCAGAAGCCCAACCCCTGGGGGCCCCAACACCAGCTCCAGGAGCCCAACCCCTGGGGGCCCGGACCATAGCTCCAGGGGCCCAACCCCTTTGGGCCCCAACAACAGCTCCAGGGGCCCAAACCCTGGGGGACCCAACACCACCTCCAGGTGCCCAAACCCTGAGCACCCGAACCATAGCTCCAGGGGCCCAACCCCTGGGGGCCCGAACACCAGCTCCAGGGGCCCAACCCCGGGGGGCCTGAACCATAGCTCCAGGGACCCAACCCCTGGTGGCCCCAAAACGAGCTCCAGGGGCCCAGCCCCTGGGGGACCGAACCATAGCACTAGGGGCCCAACCCCTGGGGGCCCCAACACCAGCTCCAGGGGCCCAACCCCTGAGCGCCCGAACCATAGCTCCAGGGGCCCAACCCCTGCAGGCCCCAACACCAGCTCCAGGGGCCCAACCCCTGGGGGCTCCAACACCAGCTCCAGGGGAAAAACCCCTATGGCCTCAAAACCAGCTCCACGGGCCCAACGCCTGGGGGCCCCAAAACCAGCTCCAGGGGCCCAAGCCCTGGGGGACCCAACACCAGCTCCAGGGGCCCAACCCCTGGGGACCCGAACCATAGGTCCCGGGGCCCAACCCCTGATGGCCCCAACAACAGCTCCAGGGTTCCAACCCCTGGGGGCCCCAACACCAGCTCCACGGGCCAAACCCCTGGGGGACCCAACACCAGCTCCAGGAGCCCAACCCCTGAGCGCCCGAACCATAGTTCCAGGGGCCCAACCCCTGGGGGGACCAAAACTAGCTTCAGGGTCCCAACCCCTTGGGGCCCCAACACCAGGTCCAGGGGCCCAACCCCTGAGCGCCCGAACCATAGCTCCAGGGACCGAAACCCTGAGCGCCCGAACCATAACTCCATGGCCAACCCCTGGGGATCCCCAACACCAGCTCCAGGCGCCAAACCCCTGGGGGCCCCAACACCAGCACCAGGGGCCCAACCCCTGAGCGCCCGAACCATAGCTCCAGGGGCCCAACCCCTGTGGGCAGCAACACCAGCCCCAGGGGCCCAACCCCTGGGGGCCCAACACCAGGTCCAGGGGCCCAACCCCTGGGGGCCCAAACCATAGCTCCAGGGTCCCAACCCCTGTGGCCCCAACACCAGCCCCAGGGGCCCAACCCCTGGGGGCCCAACACCTGGTCCAGGGGCCCAACCCCTGGGGGCCCGAACCATAGCTCCAGGGTCCCAAACCCTGTGGTCCCCAACACCACCCCAGGGGCCCAACCCCTGGGGGCCCAACACCAGGTCCAGGGGCCCAACCCCTGGGGGAACCAACAGCAGCTCCAGGGGCCCAACCCCTGGGGGCGCGAACCATAGCTCCAGGGGCCCAAATCCTGGGGGGCCCAACACCAGCTCCAGGGGCATAACCCCTGGGGGCCCGAACCATAGGTAAAGGGGCCAAACCCCTGGGGACCTGAACACCAGCTCGAGGGGCCCAACCCCTGGAGACCCCAACACCAGCTCCAGGGGCCCAACCCCTGGGGGATCGAACCATAGCTCAAGGGGCCGAACCCCTGGGGGCTCCAACACGAGCTCTAGGTTCCCAAACCCTTGGGGCCCGAACCATAGCTCCAGGGGCCCAACGCCTAGAGGCCCGAACCATAGCTCCAGGGGCCCAACCCCTGGGGGCCCCAACACCAGCTCCAGGGGCCCAACCACTGGGGGATCGAACCATAGCTCCAAGGGCCCAACCCCTGGGGGCCCCAACACCAGCTCCAGGTTCCCAACCCCTGGGGGCCCGAATCATAGCTCCAGGGGCCCAACCCGTGGAGGCCCGAACCATAGCTACAGGTGCCCAACCCCTGGGGGCCCCAACACTAGCTCCAGGGGCCCAACCCCTGGGGGCCCCAACACCAGCTCCAGGGGTCCAACCCCTGGGGGCCGGAAACATAGTTCCAGGGGCCCAACCAATGGGGACCTGAACTATAGCTTCAGGGGCCCAACCTCTGGTTGCTCCAACACCAGCTCCAGGGGCCCAACCCCTGAGCGCTCGAACCATAGCTCCAGGGGCCCAACCCCTGGGGGACCCAACACCAGCTCCAGGGGCCCAACCCCTGGGAGCCCGTACCATAGCTCCAGGGGCCCAAAACATGGGGGACCCAACACCAGCTCCAGGGTCCCAACCCCTGGGGGCCCGAACCATAGCTCCAGGATCTCAACCCCTGGGCGCCCCAACACCAGCTCCAGGGGCCCAACCCCTGGGGGCCCCAACACCAGCTCCAGGGGCCCAACCCTTGGGGGCCCGAACCATAGCTCCAGGGGCCCAACCCCTGGGGGCCCCAACACCAGCTCCAGGGGCCCAAACAATGGGGGACCAAACCATAGTTCCAGGGAGCCCCAACCCCTGGGGGCCCCAACACCAGCTCCAGGGGCCCAACCCCTGGGGGCTCCAACACCAGCTCCAGGGGAAAAACCCCTATGGCCTCAAAACCAGCTCCACGGGCCCAACCCCTGGGGGCCCCAAAACCAGCTCCAGGGGCCCAAGCCCTGGGGGACCCAACACCAGCTCCAGGGGCCCAACCCCTGGGGACCCGAACCATAGGTCCTGGGGCCCAACCCCTGATGGCCCCAACAACAGCTCCAGGGTTCCAACCCCTGGGGGCCCCAACACCAGCTCCACGGGCCAAACCCCTGGGGGACCCAACACCAGCTCCAGGGGCCCAACCCCTGAGCGCCCGAACCATAGTTCCAGGGGCCCAACCCCTGGGGGGACCAAAACTAGCTTCAGGGTCCCAACCCCTTGGGGCCCCAACACCAGGTCCAGGGGCCCAACCCCTGAGCGCCCGAACCATAGCTCCAGGGACCGAAACCCTGAGCGCCCGAACCATAACTCCATGGCCAACCCCTGGGGATCCCCAACACCAGCTCCAGGCGCCAAACCCCTGGGGGCCCCAACACCAGCACCAGGGGCCCAACCCCTGAGCGCCCGAACCATAGCTCCAGGGGCCCAACCACTGTGGGCCGCAACACCAGCCCCAGGGGCCCAACCCCTGGGGGCCCAACACCAGGTCCAGGGGCCCAACCCCTGGGGGCCCAAACCATAGCTCCAGGGTCCCAACCCCTGTGGCCCCAACACCAGCCCCAGGGGCCCAACCCCTGGGGGCCCAACACCTGGTCCAGGGGCCCAACCCCTGGGGGCCCGAACCATAGCTCCAGGGTCCCAAACCCTGTGGTCCCCAACACCACCCCAGGGGCCCAACCCCTGGGGGCCCAACACCAGGTCCAGGGGCCCAACCCCTGGGGGAACCAACAGCAGCTCCAGGGGCCCAACCCCTGGGGGCGCGAACCATAGCTCCAGGGGCCCAAATCCTGGGGGGCCCAACACCAGCTCCAGGGGCACAACCCCTGGGGGCCCGAACCATAGGTAAAGGGGCCAAACCCCTGGGGATCTGAACACCAGCTCGAGGGGCCCAACCCCTGGAGGCCCCAACACCAGCTCCAGGGGCCCAACCCCTGGGGGATCGAACCATAGCTCAAGGGGCCGAACCCCTGGGGGCTCCAACACGAGCTCTAGGTTCCCAAACCCTTGGGGCCCGAACCATAGCTCCAGGGGCCCAACGCCTAGAGGCCCGAACCTAGCTCCAGGGGCCCAACCCCTGGGGGCCCCAACACCAGCTCCAGGGGCCCAACCACTGGGGGATCGAACCATAGCTCCAAGGGCCCAACCCCTGGGGGCCCCAACACCAGCTCCAGGTTCCCAACCCCTGGGGACCCGAATCATAGCTCCAGGGGCCCAACCCGTGGAGGCCCGAACCATAGCTACAGGTGCCCAACCCCTGGGGGCCCCAACACTAGCTCCAGGGGCCCAACCCCTGGGGGCCCCAACACCAGCTCCAGGGGTCCAACCCCTGGGGGCCGGAAACATAGTTCCAGGGGCCCAACCAATGGGGACCTGAACTACAGCTTCAGGGGCCCAACCTCTGGTTGCTCCAACACCAGCTCCAGGGGCCCAACCCCTGAGCGCTCGAACCATAGCTCCAGGGGCCCAACCCCTGGGGGACCCAACACCAGCTCCAGGGGCCCAACCCCTGGGAGCCCGTACTATAGCTCCAGGGGTCCAAAACATGGGGGACCCAACACCAGCTCCAGGGTCCCAACCCCTGGGGGCCCGAACCATAGCTCCAGGATCTCAACCCCTGGGCGCCCCAACACCAGCTCCAGGGGCCCAACCCCTGGGGGCCCCAACACCAGCTCCAGGGGCCCAACCCTTGGGGGCCCGAACCATAGCTCCAGGGGCCCAACCCCTGGGGGCCCCAACTCCAGCTCCAGGTGCCAAACCCCTGGGGCCCCAACACCAGCTCCAGGGGCCTAACCCCTGGGGGCCCGAACAATAGCTCCAGGGGCCTAACACCTGGGGGCCCGAACCATAGCTCCAGGGGCTCAACCCCTGGGGGCTCCAACACCAGCTCCAGGGGCCCAACCCCTGGGGGCCCGAACCATAGCTCCAGGGGTCCAACCCCTGGGGTCCCCTACACCAGCTCCAGGGGCCCTACCCCTGAGTGCCCGAACCATAGATCCAGGGGTCCAACCCCTGGGGGCCCCAACACCAGCTCCAGGGGCCCAACCCCTGGGGTCCCGAACCAAAGCTCTAGTGGCCCAACCCCTGGGGGCCCGAACCGGGGCTCAACGCCTGGGGACCCGAACACCAGCTACACGGTCCCAACCCCTGAGTGCCCGAACCATAGCTCCAGGGCCCCAACCCCTGGGGGCCCCAACACCAGCTCCAGGGGCCCAACCCCTGAGCGCCCAAACCATAGCTCCAGGGGCCTAACCCCTGGGGGTCCCAACACCAGCTCCAGGGGCCCAACCCTTGGGGGCCCCAACACCAGCTAAAGGGGCAAAACCTTTGGGGGCCCCTACACCAGCTCCAGGGGCCCAACCCCTGAGCGCCCGAACCATAGCTCCAGGGGCCCAACCCCTGGGGGCCCCAACACCAGCTCCAGCGGCCCAACCCCTGGGAGCCCGAACCATACCTCCAGGGGCCCAACCTCTGGGGGCCCCAACACCAGCTCCAGGGGCCCAAACGCTGGGGGCCCGAACCATAGCTCTAGGGGCCCGACCCCTGGGGGCCCGAACCATAGCTCCAGGGGCCCAACACCTGGGGGCCCCAACACCAGCTCCAGGGGCCCACCCCGTGAGGGCCCGAACCATAGCTCCAGGGGCCCAAATCCTGGGGGGCCCAACACCAGCTCCAGGGGCACAACCCCTGGGGGCCCGAACCATAGTTCCAGGGGCCCAACCCCTGGGGGACCCAACACCAGCTCCAGGGGCCCAAGCCCTGATGGCCCGAACCATAGGTCCAGGGGCCAAACCCCTGGTGACCTCAACACCAGCTCGAGGGGCCCAACCCCTGGAGGCCCCAACACCAGCTCCAGGGGCCCAACCCCTGGGGGATCGAACCATAGCTCCAGGGGCCGAACCCCTGGGGGCTCCAACACGAGCTCCAGGTTCCCAACCCCTTGGGGCCCGAACCATAGCTCCAGGGGCCCAACGCCTGGAGGCCCGAACCATAGCTCCAGGGGCCCAACCCCTGGGGGCCCCAACACCAGCTCCAGGGGCCCAACCCCTGGGGGATCGAACCATAGCTCCAAGGGCCCAACGCCTGGGGGCCCCAACACCAGCTCCAGGTTCCCAACCCCTGGGGGCCCGAATCATAGCTCCAGGGGCCCAACCCGTGGAGGCCCGAACCATAGCTCCAGGTTCTCAACCCCTGGGGGCCCCAACACTAGCTCCAGGGGCCCAACCCCTGGGGGCCCCAACACCAGCTCCAGGGGTCCAACCCCTGGGGGCCGGAAACATAGTTCCAGGGGCCCAAATAATGGGGACCCGAACTATAGCTCCAGGGGCCCAACCCCTGGGGGACCCAACACCACCTCCAGGAGCCCAACCCCTGGGAGCCCGTACTATAGCTCCAGGGGCCCAACCCATGAGGGCCTCAAAACCAGCTCCAGGGGCCCAACGCCTGGGGGCCCGATCACCAGCTCCAGGGGCCCAACCCCTGTGAGCACGAACCATAGCTCCAGGGGAACACCCGCTGGGGACCCCAACACCAGCTCCAACTGCCGAACCCCTGGGGGCCCCAACACCAGCTCCAGGGGCCCAACCCCTGGGGGCAACAACACCATCTACAGGCACTCAACCCCTGGGGGCCCGAACCATACCTCCAGGGGGCAAACCCCTGGGGGTCCCAACACCAGCTCCAGGGGCCCAACCCCTGGGGACCCCAACACCAGCTCCAGGGGCCCAACCCCTGGGGGCCCGAAACATAGCTCCAGGGACTTAGCCCCTGGGGGCCCCAACCCCAGCTCCAGGGGCCCAACCCCTGGGAGCCCGAACCATAGCTCCAGGGGCCCAACCCCTGGGGGCCGCAACACCAGCTCCAGGGGCCCAACCCCTAAGCTCCCGAACCATAGCTCCAGGGGTCCAACCCCTGGGGGCCCCAACCCCAGCTCCAGGGGCCCAACCCCTGAGCGCCCGAACCATAGCTCCAGGGGCCTAACCCCTGGGAGTCCCAACACCAGCTCCAGGGGCCCAACCCTTCGGGGCCCCAACACCAGCTAAAGGGGCAAAACCTTTGGGGGCCCCAACACCAGCTCCAGGGGCCAAACCCCTGAGCGCCCGAACCATAGCTCCAGGGGCCAACCCCTGGGGGCCCCTACACCAGCTCCAGGGGCCCAACCCCTGAGCGCCCGAACCATAGCTCCAGGGGCCAACCCCTGGGGGCCCCAACACCAGCTCCAGGGGCCCAACCCCTGAGCGCCCGAACCATAGCTCCAGGGGCCCAACCCCTAGGGGACCCAACACCAGATCCAGGACCTCAACCCCTGGGGGCCCTAACACCAGCTCCAGGGGCGCAACCCCTGGGGGCCCGAACCATAGTCCCAGGGGCCCAACCCCTGGGGGCTCCAACACCAGCTCCAGGGGCCCAAACAATGGGGGCCCGAACCATAACTCCAGGGGCCCAACCCCTGGGGGCCCCAACACCAGCTCCAGGGGCCCAACCCCTGGGGGCCCGAACCATAGCTCCAGGGGCCCAACCCCTGGGAGCCCCAATACCAGCTCTAGGGGCCCAACCCCTGGGGGATCGAACCATAGCTCCAGGGGCCCAACCCCTGGGGGCCCCAACACCAGCTGCAGAGGCCCAACCCCTGGGGGCCCGAACCATAGCTCCAGGGGCCCAACCCCTGGGGGCCCCAACACCAGCTCCAGGGGCCCAACCCCTGGGGGCCCCAACACCAGCTCCAGAGGCCCATCCCCTGGGGACCCGAACCCTAGCTCCAGGAGCTCAACCCCTGGGGGCCCCAACACCAGCTCCAGGGGCCCAACCCCTGGGGGCCCAAACACCAGCTCCAGGGGCCCAACCCCTGGGGGCCCGAACCATAGCTCCAGGGGCTCAACCCCTTGGGGCCCCAACACCAGCTCCAGGGGCCCAACTCCTGGGGGCCACAACACCAGCTCCAGGGGCCCAACCAATGGGGGCCCGAACCATAGCTCCAGGGGCGCAACCCCTGGGTGCCCGAACAATAGCTCCAGGGGCCCAAACCCTGGGGGCCCCAACACCAGCTCCAGGGTCCCAACCCCTGGGGGCCCGAACCATAGCTCCAGGATCTCAACCCCTGAGCGCCGCAACACCAGCTCCAGGGGCCCAACACCTGGGGGACCCAACACCAGCTAAAGGGGCCCAACCCCTGGGGGTCCGAACCATAGCTCCAGGGAACCAACCCCTGGGGTCCCCAACACCAGCTCCAGGGGCCGAACCCCTGGGTTCCCGAACCATAGCTCTAGGGGCCCAACCTTTGGGGGCCCCAACACCAGCTCCAGGGGCCCAACCCCTAAGCTCCCGAACCATAGCTCCAGGGTCCCAACACCTGGGGGCCCCAACACTGGCTCCAGGGGCCCAACTCCTGGGGGACCCAACACCAGCTCCAGGGGCCCAACCCCTGGGGGTCCGAACCATACCTCCAGGGAACCAACCCCTGGGGGCCGCAACACCAGCTCCAGGGGCTCAACCCCTGGGGGCCCCAACACCAGATCCAGGGACTCAACTCCTGGGGGCCCGAACCATAGCTCCAGGGGCCCAAACCCTGGGGGCCCCAATATAAGCTCCAGGGGCCCAACCCCTGGGGGCCTCAACACCAGCTCCAGGGGCCCAACCCCTGGGGGCCCGAACCATAGCTCCAAGGGTCCAACGCCTGAGGGCCTCAACACCAGCTCCAGGGGCCCAACCCCTGGGGGCCCCAACACCAGCTCCAGGGGCCCAACCCCTGAGCGCACGAACCATACGTCCAGTTGCCCAACCGCTGGGGGCCCAAACACCAGCTCCAGGGGCCCAGCCCCTGGGTTCCCGAACCAAAGCTAAAGGGGCCCAATCCCTGGGGGCCCGAACCGGGTCTCAACCCCTGGGGACCCGAACACCAGCTCCAGGGTCCCAACCCCTGAGTGCCCGAACCATAGCTCCAGGACCCCAACCCCTGGGGGCCCCAACACCAGCTCCAGGGGCCCAACCCCTGAGCGCCCGAACCATAGCTCCAGGGGCCTAACCCCTGGGGGTCCCAACACCAGCTCCAGGGGCCCAACCCTTCGGGGCCCCAACACCAGCTAAAGGGGCAAAACCTTTGGGGGCCCCAACACCAGCTCTAGGGGCCAAACCCTTGAGCGCCCGAACCATAGCTCCAGGGGCCAACCCCTGGGGGCCCCTACACCAGCTCCAGGGGCCCAACCCCTGGGGGCACCAACACCAGCTCCAGGGGCCCAACTCCTGGGGGCCACAACACCAGCTCCAGGGGCCCAACCCCTGAGCGCCCGAACCATAGTTGCAGGGGCCCAACCCCTGGGGGCCCCAACAACAGCTCCAGGGGACCAACCCCTTGGGTTCCCCAACACCAGCTCCAGGGGCGCAAACCCTGGGGGCCCGAACCACAGCTCCAGTTGCCCAACCCCTGGGCGCCCCAACACCAGCTAAAGAAGCAAAACCCCTGTGGGTCCCAAAACCAGGTCCAGGGGCCCCACCCCTGGGGGCCCCAACACCAGCTCCGTGGTCCCAACCCCTGGGGGCCCGAACCATAGCTTCAGAAGCCCAACCCCTGGGGGCCCAAACCATAGCTCCAGGGAGCCCCAACCCCTGAGGGCCCCAACACCAGCTCCAGGGGCCCAACCCCTGGTGGCCCCAACACCAGCTCCAGGGGCCCAACCCTTGGGGGCCCGAACCATAGCTCCAGGGTCCCATACCCTGGGGGCCCCAACTCCAGCTCCAGGTGCCAAACCCTTGGGGGCCCCTACACCAGCTCCAGGGGCCCAACCCCTGGGGGCCCGATCCATAGCTCCAGGGGCCCAACCCCTGGGGGCCCCAACACCATCTCCAGGGGCCCAACCCCTGGGGGCCCCAACACCAGCTCCAGGGGCCTAACCCCTGGGGGCCCGAACAATAGCTCCAGGGGCCTAACACCTGGGGGCCCGAACCATAGCTCCAGGGGCTCAACCCCTGGGGGCTCCAACACCAGCTCCAGGGGCCCAACCCCTGGGGGCCCGAACCATAGCTCCAGGGGTCCAACCCCTGGGGTCCCCTACACCAGCTCCAGGGGCCCTACCCCTGAGTGCCCGAACCATAGATCCAGGGGTCCAACCCCTGGGGGCCCCAACACCAGCTCCAGGGGCCCAACCCCTGGGGTCCCGAACCAAAGCTCTAGTGGCCCATCCCTGGGGGCCCGAACCGGGGCTCAACCCCTGGGGACCCGAACACCAGCTACACGGTCCCAACCCCTGAGTGCCCGAACCATAGCTCCAGGGCCCCAACCCCTGGGGGCCCCAACACCAGCTCCAGGGGCCCAACCCCTGAGCGCCCAAACCATAGCTCCAGGGGCCTAACCCCCGGGGGGTCCCAACACCAGCTCCAGGGGCCCAACCCTTGGGGGCCCGAACACCAGCTAAAGGGGCAAAACCTTTGGGGGCCCCAACACCAGCTCCAGGGGCCCAACCCCTGAGCGCCCGAACCATAGCTCCAGGGGCCCAACCCCTGGGGGCCCCTACACCAGCTCCAGGGGCCCAACCTCTGAGCGCCCGAACCATAGCTCCAGGGGCCCAACCCCTGGGGGCCCCAACACCAGCTCCAGCGGCCCAACCCCTGGGAGCCCGAACCATAGCTCTAGGGGCCCAACCCCTGGGGGCCCGAACCATAGCTCCAGGGGCCCAACACCTGGGGGCCCCAACACCAGCTCCAGGGGCCCACCCCGTGATGGCCCGAACCATAGCTCCAGGGGCCCAAATCCTGGGGGGCCCAACACCAGCTCCAGGGGCACAACCCCTGGGGGCCCGAACCATAGTTCCAGGGGCCCAACCCCTGGGGGCCCCAACACCAGCTCCAGGGGCCCAAGCCCTGATGGCCCGAACCATAGGTCCAGGGCCAAACCCCTGGGGACCTCAACACCAGCTCGAGGGGCCCAACCCCTGGAGGCCCCAACACCAGCTCCAGGGGCCCAACCCCTGGGGGATCGAACCATAGCTCCAGGGGCCGAACCCCTGGGGGCTCCAACACCAGCTCCAGGTTCCCAACCCCTTGGGGCCCGAACCATAGCTCCAGGGGCCCAACCCCTGGGGGCCCCAACACCAGCTCCAGGTTCCCAACCCCTGGGGGCCCGAATCATAGCTCCAGGGGCCCAACCCGTGGAGGCCCGAACCATAGCTCCAGGTTCTCAACCCCTGGGGGCCCCAACACTAGCTCCAGGGGCCCAACCCCTGGGGGCCCCAACACCAGCTCCAGGGGTCCAACCCCTGGGGGCCGGAAACGTAGTTCCAGGGGCCCAACCAATGGGGACCCGAACTATAGCTCCAGGGGCCCAACCTCTGGTTGCTCCAACACCAGCTCCAGGGGCCCAACCCCTGAGCGCTCGAACCATAGCTCCAGGGGCCCAACCCCTGGGGGACCCAACACCAGCTCCAGGAGCCCAACCCCTGGGAGCCCGTAGTATAGCTCCAGGGGCCCAACCGATGGGGGCCTCAAAACCAGCTCCAGGGGCCCAACCCCTGGGGGCCCGAACACCAGCTCCAGGGGCCCAACCCCTGTGAGCACGAACCATAGCTCCAGGGGAACACCCGCTGGGGACCCCAACACCAGCTCCAACGGCCGAACCCCTGGGGGCCCCAACACCAGCTCCAGGGGCCCAACCCCTGGGGGCAACAACACCATCTACAGGCACTCAACCCCTGGGGGCCCGAACCATACCTCCAGGGGGCAAACCCCTGGGGGTCCCAACACCAGCTCCAGGGGCCCAACCCCTGGGGACCCCAACACCAGCTCCAGGGGCCCAACCCCTGGGGGCCCGAAACATAGCTCCAGGGACTTAGCCCCTGGGGGCCCCAACCCCAGCTCCAGGGGCCCAACCCCTGGGAGCCCTAACCATAGCTCCAGGGGCCCAACCCCTGGGGGCCCCAACACCAGCTCCAGGGGCCCAACCCCTAAGCTCCCGAACCATAGCTCCAGGGGCCCAACACCTGGGGTCCCCAACACTGGCTCCAGGGGCCCAACACCTGGGGGACCCAACACCAGCTAAAGGGGCCCAACCCCTGGGGGTCCGAACCATAGCTCCAGGGAACCAACCCCTGGGGTCCCCAACACCAGCTCCAGGGGCCGAACCCCTGGGTTCCCGAACCATAGCTCTAGGGGCCCAACCCCTGGGGGCCCCAACACCAGCTCCAGGGGCCCAACCCCTAAGCTCCCGAACCATAGCTCCAGGGGCCCAACACCTGGGGGCCCCAACACTGGCTCCAGGGGCCCAACTCCTGGGGGACCCAACACCAGCTCCAGGGGCCCAACCCCTGGGGGTCCGAACCATAGCTCCAGGGAACCAACCCCTGGGGGCCGCAACACCAGCTCCAGGGGCTCAACCTCTGGGGGCCCCAACACCAGATCCAGGGACTCAACTCCTGGGGGCCCGAACCATAGCTCCAGGGGCCCAAACCCTGGGGGCCCCAATATAAGCTCAAGGGGCCCAACCCCTGGGGGCCTCAACACCAGCTCCAGGGGCCCAACCCCTGGGGGCCCGAACCATAGCTCCAGGGGTCCAACGCCTGAGGGCCTCAACACCAGCTCCAGGGGCCCAACCCCTGGGGCCCCAACACCAGCTCCAGGGGCCCAACCCCTGAGCGCACGAACCATACGTCCAGTTGCCCAACCGCTGGGGGCCCAAACACCAGCTCCAGGGGCCCAGCCCCTGGGGGCCCGAACCATAGCCCCAGGGGCCCAACCCCTGGGGGCCCAAACACCAGCTCCAGTGGTCCAAATCCTGGGGGAACCAACACCAGCTCCAGGGGCCCAACCCCTGGCGGCGCGAACCATAGCTCCAGGGGCCTAACTCCTGGGGCCCCGAACACCAGCTCCGGGGGCCCAACCCCTGGTGGCCCGATCCATAGGTACAGGGGCCAAACCCCTGGGGACCTCAACACCAGCTCCAGGGGCCCAACCCCTGGGGACCACAACACCTGCTCCAGGGGCCCAACCCCTGGGGGCCACAACACCAGCTCCAGGGGGACAAACCCTGGGGACCCGAACCATAGGTCGAGGGACCCAACCCCTGGGGGCCCCAACACCATCTCCAGGGGCCCAACCCATGGGGGCCCCAACACCAGCTCCAGGGGCCTAACCCCTGGGGGCCGGAACAATAGCTCCAGGGGCCTAACACCTGGGGGCCCGAACCACAGCTCCAGGGGCTCAACCCCTGGGGTCTCCAACACCAGCTCCAGGGGCCCAACCCCTGGGGGCCCGAACCATAGCTCCAGGGGTCCAACCCCTGGGATCCCCTGCACCAGCTCCAGGGTCCCTACCCCTGAGTGCCCGAACCATAGATCCAGGGGTCCAACCCCTGGGGGCCCCAACACCAGCTCCAGGGGCCCAACCCCTGGGTTCCCGAACCAAAGCTAAAGGGGCCCAACCCCTGGGGGCCCGAACCGGGTCTCAACCCCTGGGGACCCGAACACCAGCTCCAGGGTCCCAACCCCTGAGTGCCCGAACCATCGCTCCAGGACCCCAACCCCTTGGTTGCCCCAACACCAGCTCCAGGGGCCCAACCCCTGAGCGCCCGAACCATAGCTCCAGGGGCCTAACCCCTGGGAGTCCCAACACCAGCTCCAGGGGCCCAACCCTTCGGGGCCCCAACACCAGCTAAAGGGGCAAAACCTTTGGGGGCCCCAACACCAGCTCCAGGGGCCAAACCCCTGAGCGCCCGAACCATAGCTCCAGGGGCCAACCCCTGGGGGCCCCTACACCAGCTCCAGGGGCCCAACCCCTGAGCGCCCGAACCATAGCTCCAGGGGCCCAACCCCTGGGGGCCCCAACACCAGCTCCAGGGGCCCAACCCCTGAGCGCCCGAACCATAGCTCCAGGGGCCTAACCCCTAGGGGACCCAACACCAGATCCAGGAGCTCAACCCCTGGGGGCCCTAACACCAGCTCCAGGGGCGCAACCCCTGGGGGCCCGAACCATAATCCCAGGGGCCCAACCCCTGGGGGCTCCAACACCAGCTCCAGGGGCCCAAACAATGGGGGCCCGAACCATAACTCCAGGGGCCCAACCCCTGGGTTCCCCAACACCAGCTCCAGGGGCCCAACCCCTGAGGGATCGAACCATAGCTCCAGGGGCCCAACCCCTGGGGGCCCCAACAGCAGCTGCAGAGGCCCAACCCCTGGGGGCCCGAACCATAGCTCCAGGGGCCCAACCCCTGGGGGCCCCAACACCAGCTCCAGAGGCCCAACCCCTGGGGGCCCCAACACCAGCTCCAGAGGCCCATCCCCTGGGGGCCCAAACACCAGCTCCAGGGGCCCAACCCCTGGGGGCCCGAACCATAGCTCCAGGGGCTCAACCCCTGGGGGCCCCAACACCAGCTCCAGGGGCCCAACTCCTGGGGGCCACAATACCAGCTCCAGGGGCCCAACCAATGGGGGCCCGAACCATAGCTCCAGGGGCGCAACCCCTGGGTGCCCGAACAATAGCTCCAGGGGCCCAAACCCTGGGGGCCCCAACACCAGCTCCAGGGTCTCAACCCCTGGGGGCCCGAACCATAGCTCCAGGATCTCAACCCCTGGGCGCCGCAACACCAGCTCCAGGGGCCCAACCCCTGGGGGCCCCAACAGCAGCTCCAGGGGCCCAACACTTGGGGGCCCGAACCATAGCTCCAGGGGCCCAACCCCTGGGGACTCCAACACCAGCTCCAGGGGCCCAACCCCTGGGGGCCCGAACCGGGGCTCAACCCCTGGGGACCCGAACACCAGCTACACGGTCCCAACCCCTGAGTGCCCGAACCAAAAGCTCCAGGGCCCCAACCCCTGGGGGCCCCAACACCAGCTCCAGGGGCCCAACCCCTGAGCGCCCGAACCATAGCTCCAGGGGCCTAACCCCTGGGGGTCCCAACACCAGCTCCAGGGGCCCAACCCTTGGGGGCCCCAACACCAGCTAAAGGGGCAAAACCTTTGGGGGCCCCAACACCAGCTCCAGGGTCCCAACCCCTGAGCGCCCGAACCATAGCTCCAGGGGCCCAACCCCTGGGGGCCCCTACACCAGCTCCAGGGGCCCAACCCCTGAGCGCCCGAACCATAGCTCCAGGGGCCCAACCCCTAGGGGCCCCAACACCAGCTCCAGGGGCCCAACCCCTGGGAGCCCGAACCATACCTCCAGGGGCCCCACCCCTGGGGGCCCCAACACCAGCTCCAGGGGCCCAAACGCTGGGGGCCCGAACCATAGCTCTAGGGGCCCAACCCCTGGGGGCCCTAACCTTAGCTCCAGGGTCCCAACACCTGGGGGAACAACACCAGCTCCAGGGGCCCAACCCCTGGGGGCCCGAACCATAGCTCCAGGGGCCCAACCCCTGGGTGCCCCAACACCAGCTCCAGGGGCCCAACCCCTGGGGGCCCGAACCATAGCTCCAGGGGCCCAACCCCTGGGGGACCCAACACCAGCTCCAGGGGTCCAACCCCTGGGGGCCCGAACCATAGCTCCAGGGGCCCAACCCCTGGGGGTCCCAACAGCAGCTCCAGGGGCCCAACCCCTGGGGGCCCGAACCATTGCTCCAGGGTCCCAACCCCGGGGGGCCCCAACACCAGCCCCAGAGGCCCAACCCCTGGGGGCCCGAACCATAGCTCCAGGGGCCCAACCCCTGGGGGCCCCAACACCAGCTCCAGGGGCCCAACCCCTGGTGGACAGAACCATAGCTCCAGGGGCCGAAACCCTGGGGGCCCCAACACCAGCTCCAGGGGCCCAAACCCTGGGGGCCCGAACCACAGCTCCAGTTGCCCAACCCCTGGGCGCCCCAACACCAGCTAAAGAAGCAAAACTCCTGTGGGTCCCAAAACCAGGTCCAGGGGCCCCACCCCTGGGGGCCCCAACACCAGCTCCGGGGTCCCAACCCCTGGGGGCCCGAACCATAGCTTCAGAAGCCCAAACCCTGGGGGCCCCAACACCAGCTCCAGGAGCCCAACCACTGGGGGCCCG
Organism: Gopherus flavomarginatus; assembly: GCF_025201925.1. Lineage (NCBI taxonomy): Eukaryota > Metazoa > Chordata > Testudines > Testudinidae > Gopherus > Gopherus flavomarginatus. The sequence goes on along the minus strand of NW_026114769.1, from coordinate 21,899 downwards.
AACCATAGCTCCAGGGGCCCAACCCCTGGGGGCCCGAACACCAGCTCCAGGGGCCCAACCCCTGGGGACCTGAACCATAGCTCCAGGGACCCAACCCCAGGGGGCGCTAACACCAGGTCTAGGGGCCCAACCCCTTGGGGACCGAACCATAGCACCAGGGGCCCAACCCCTTGTGGCCCCAAAACGAGCTCCAGGGGCCCAACCCCTGGGGGACCGAACCATTGCACTAGGGGCCCAACCCCTGGGGGCCCCAACACCAGCTCCAGGGGTCCAACCCCTGAGCGCCCGAACCATAATTCCAGGGGCCCAACCCCTGGGGACCCCAACACCAGCTCCAGGGGCCCAAACCCTGAGCGCCCGAACCATAGCTCCAGGGGCCCAACCCCTGCAGGACCCAACACCAGCTCCAGGGGCCCAACCCCTGGGGGCTCCAACACCAGCTCCAGGGGAAAAACCCCTATGGCCTCAAAACCAGCTCCACGGGCCCAACCCCTGGGGGCCCCAAAACCAGCTCCAGGGGCCCAAGCCCTGGGGGACCCAACACCAGCTCCAGGGGCCCAACCCCTGGGGACCCGAACCATAGGTCCTGGGTCCCAACCCCTGATGGCCCCAACAACAGCTCCAGGGTTCCAACCCCTGGGGGCCCCAACACCAGCTCCATGGGCCAAACCCCTGGGGGACCCAACACCAGCTCCAGTGGCCCAACCCTTGAGCGCCCGAACCATAGTTCCAGGGGCCCAACCCCTGGGGGAACCAAAACTAGCTTCAGGGTCCCAACCCCTTGGGGCCCCAACACCAGGTCCTGGGGCCCAACCCCTGAGCGCCCGAACCATAGCTCCAGGGACCGAAACCCTGAGCGCCCGAACCATAACTCCATGGCCAACCCCTGGGGATCCCCAACACCAGCTCCAGGCACCAAACCCCTGGGGGCCCCAACACCAGCACCAGGGGCCCAACCCCTGAGCGCCCGAACCATAGCTCCAGGGGCCCAACCCCTGTGGGCCGCAACACCAGCCCCAGGGGCCCAACCCCTGGGGGCCCAACACCAGGTCCAGGGGCCCAACCCCTGGGGGCCCAAACCATAGCTCCAGGGTCCCAACCCCTGTGGCCCCAACACCAGCCCCAGGGGCCCAACCCCTGGGGGCCCAACTACAGCCCCAGGGGCCCAACCCCTGGGGGCCCAACACCTGGTCCAGGGGCCCAACCCCTGGGGGCCCGAACCATAGCTCCAGGGTCCCAAACCCTGTTGTCCCCAACAACACCCCAGGGGCCCAACCCCTGGGGGCCCAACACCAGGTCCAGGGGCCCAACCCCTGGGGGCACGAACCATAGCTCCAGGGGTCCAACGCCTGTGGGCCTCAACACCAGCTCCAGTTGCCCAACCCCTGGGGGCCCAAACACCAGCTCCAGGGGCCCAACCCCTGGGGGAACCAACACCAGCTCCAGGGGCCCAACCCCTGGGGGCGCGAACCATAGTTCCAGGGGCCCAAATCCTGGGGGGCCCAACACCACCTCCAGGGGCACAACCCCTGGGGGCCCGAACCATAGTTCCAGGGGCCCAACCCCTGGGGGCCCCAACACCAGCTCCAGGGGCCCAAGCCCTGATGGCCCGAACCATAGGTCCAGGGGCCAAACCCCTGTGGACCTCAACACCAGCTCGAGGGGCCCAACCCCTGGAGGCCCCAACACCAGCTCCAGGGGCCCAACCCCTGGGGGATCGAACCATAGCTCCAGGGGCCGAACCCCTGGGGGATCCAACACGAGCTCCAGGTTCCCAACCCCTTGGGGCCCGAACCATAGCTCCAGGGGCCCAACGCCTGGAGGCCCGAACCATAGCTCCAGGGGCCCAACACCTGGGGGCCCCAACACCAGCTCCAGGTTCCCAACCCCTGGGGGCCCGAATCATAGCTCCAGGGGCCCAACCCGTGGAGGCCCGAACCATAGCTCCAGGTGCCCAACCCCTGGGGGCCCGAACACTAGCTCCAGGGGCCCAACCCCTGGGGGCCCCAACAACAGCTCCAGGGGTCCAACCCCTGGGGGCCGGAAACATAGTTCCAGGGGCCCAACCAATGGGGACCCGAACTATAGCTCCAGGGGCCCAACCTCTGGTTGCTCCAACACCAGCTCCAGGGGCCCAACCCCTGAGCGCTCGAACCATAGCTCCAGGGGCCCAACCCCTGGGGGACCCAACACCAGCTCCAGGGGCCCAACCCCTGGGAGCCCGTACCATAGCTCCAGGGGCCCAACCCATGGGGGCCTCAAAACCAGCTCCAGGGGACCAACCCCTGGGGGCCCGAACACCAGCTCCAGGGGCCCAACCCCTGTGAGCACGAACCATAGCTCCAGGGGAACACCCGCTGGGGTCCCCAACACCAGCTCCAACGGCCGAACCCCTGGGGGCCCCAACACCAGCTCCAGGGGCCCAACCCCTGGGGGCAACAACACCATCTACAGGCACTCAACCCCTGGGGGCCCGAACCATACCTCCAGGGGGCAAACCCCTGGGGGTTCCAACACCAGCTCCAGGGGCCCAACCCCTGGGGACCCCAACACCAGCTCCAGGGGCCCAACCCCTGGGGGCCCGAAACATAGCTCCAGGGACCCAGCCCCTGGGGGCACCAACCCCAGCTCCAGGGGCCCAACCCCTGGGAGCCCGAACCATAGCTCCAGGGGCCCAACCCCTGGGGGCCCCAACACCAGCTCCAGGGGCCCAACCCCTAAGCTCCCGAACCATAGCTCCAGGAGCCCAACCCCTGGGGGCCCGAACCATAGCTCCAGGGTCCCAAACCCTGTTGTCCCCAACAACACCCCAGGGGCCCAACCCCTGGGGGCCCAACACCAGGTCCAGGGGCCCAACCCCTGGGGGCACGAACCATAGCTCCAGGGGTCCAACGCCTGTGGGCCTCAACACCAGCTCCAGTTGCCCAACCCCTGGGGGCCCAAACACCAGCTCCAGGGGCCCAACCCCTGGGGGAACCAACACCAGCTCCAGGGGCCCAACCCCTGGGGGCGCGAACCATAGCTCCAGGGGCCCAAATCCTGGGGGGCCCAACACCACCTCCAGGGGCACAACCCCTGGGGGCCCGAACCATAGTTCCAGGGGCCCAACCCCTGGGGGCCCCAACACCAGCTCCAGGGGCCCAAGCCCTGATGGCCCGAACCATAGGTCCAGGGGCCAAACCCCTGTGGACCTCAACACCAGCTCGAGGGGCCCAACCCCTGGAGGCCCCAACACCAGCTCCAGGGGCCCAACCCCTGGGGGATCGAACCATAGCTCCAGGGGCCGAACCCCTGGGGGATCCAACACGAGCTCCAGGTTCCCAACCCCTTGGGGCCCGAACCATAGCTCCAGGGGCCCAACGCCTGGAGGCCCGAACCATAGCTCCAGGGGCCCAACCCCTGGGGGCCCCAACACCAGCTCCAGGTTCCCAACCCCTGGGGGCCCGAATCATAGCTCCAGGGGCCCAACCCGTGGAGGCCCGAACCATAGCTCCAGGTGCCCAACCCCTGGGGGCCCCAACACTAGCTCCAGGGGCCCAACCCCTGGGGGCCCCAACAACAGCTCCAGGGGTCCAACCCCTGGGGGCCGGAAACATAGTTCCAGGGGCCCAACCAATGGGGACCCGAACTATAGCTCCAGGGGCCCAACCTCTGGTTGCTCCAACACCAGCTCCAGGGGCCCAACCCCTGAGCGCTCGAACCATAGCTCCAGGGGCCCAACCCCTGGGGGACCCAACACCAGCTCCAGGGGCCCAACCCCTGGGAGCCCGTACCATAGCTCCAGGGGCCCAACCCATGGGGGCCTCAAAACCAGCTCCAGGGGCCCAACCCCTGGGGGCCCGAACACCAGCTCCAGGGGCCCAACCCCTGTGAGCACGAACCATAGCTCCAGGGGAACACCCGCTGGGGTCCCCAACACCAGCTCCAACGGCCGAACCCCTGGGGGCCCCAACACCAGCTCCAGGGGCCCAACCCCTGGGGGCAACAACACCATCTACAGGCACTCAACCCCTGGGGGCCCGAACCATACCTCCAGGGGGCAAACCCCTGGGGGTTCCAACACCAGCTCCAGGGGCCCAACCCCTGGGGACCCCAACACCAGCTCCAGGGGCCCAACCCCTGGGGGCCCGAAACATAGCTCCAGGGACCCAGCCCCTGGGGGCACCAACCCCAGCTCCAGGGGCCCAACCCCTGGGAGCCCGAACCATAGCTCCAGGGGCCCAACCCCTGGGGGCCCCAACACCAGCTCCAGGGGCCCAACCCCTAAGCTCCCGAACCATAGCTCCAGGAGCCCAACCCCTGGGGGCCCGAACCATAGCTCCAGGGGTCCAAAGCCTGAGGGAGTCAACACCAGCTCCAGGGGCCCAACTCCTGGGGGCCCCAACACCAGCTCCACGGGCCCAACAACTGAGCGCACGAACCATACGTCCAGTTGCCCAACCGCTGGGGGACCAAACACCAGCTCCAGGGGCCCAGCCCCTTGGGGGCCCGAACCATAGACCCAGGGGCCCAACCCCTGGGGGCCCAAACACCAGCTCCAGGGGTCCAACCCCTGGGGGAACCAACACCAGCTCCAGGGGCCCAACCCCTGGGGACCACAACACCTGCTCCAGGGGCCCAACCCCTGAGCGCCCGAGCCAGAGCTCCAGGGGCTCAACCCCTGGGGGACCAAACCATAGCTCCAGGGGCCCAACCCCTGGGGGCCACAACACCAGCTCCAGGGGGACAACCCCTGGGGACCCGAACCATAGCTCCAGGGGCCCAGCCCCTGAAGTCCCCAACACCAGCTCCAGGGGCCCAACATCTGGGGGATCGAACCATAGCTCCAGAGCCCAACCCCTGGGGGCCCCAACACCAGCTCCAGGTTCCCAACCCCTGGGGGCCCGAACCATAGCTCCAGGGGCCCAACCCCTGGAGGCCCGAACCATAGCTCCAGGTGCCCAACCCCTGGGGGTCCCAACACCAGCTCCAGGGGCCCAACCCCTGGGGGATCGAACCATAGCTCCAGGGCCCCAACCCCTGGGGGCCCCAACACCAGCTCCAGGTTCCCAACCCCTGGGGACCCGAACCATAGCTCCAGGGGCCCAACCCGTGGAGGCCCGAACCATAGCTCCAGGGGCCCAACCCCTGGGGGACCCAACATTAGCTAAAGGGGCCCAACCGCTGGGGGCCCCAACACCAGCTCCAGGGGTCCAACCCCTGGGGGCCGGAAACATAGTTCCAGGGGCCCAACCCTTGGGGGCCCTAACCATAGCTCCAGGGGCCCAACCTCTGGGGACTCCAACACCAGCTCCAGGGGACCAACCCCTGAACGCCCGAACCATAGCTCCAGGGGCGCAACCCCTGGGGCTATGGTTCGGGCCCCCAGGGGTTGGGCCACTGGAGCTGGTGATGGGGCCCCCAGGGGTTGGGCCCCTGGAGAGCCAAACCCCTGGGGGCCCCAACACCAGCTCCAGGGGCCCAACCCCTGAGCGCCCCCAGGGGAGCTGGAGTTGGGGCCCCCAGGGGATGGGACCCTGGAGCTATGGTTTGGGCCCCGAGGGGTTGAGCCCCTGGAGCTGATGTTGGAGCCCCCAGGGGTTGGGCCCCTGGAGCTATGGTTCGGGCCCCCAGGGGTTGGGCCCCTGGAGCTGGTGTTGGCCACCCCAGGGGTTGGGCCCCTGGAGCTATGGTTCGGGCCCCCAGGGGTTTGGCCCCTGGAGCAGGTGTTGTGGCCGCCAGGGGTTTGGCCGCTGGAGCTGATGTTGGTGCCCCCAGGGGTTGGGCCCCTGGTGCTATGATTCGGCCCCGAGGGGTTGGGCCCCTGGAGCTGGTGCTGGGGCCCCCAGGGGTTCGGCCCCAGGAGCTATGGTTCGTCCCCCAGGGGTTGGGCCCCTGGAGCTGGTGTTAGGGCCCCCAGGGGTTGGGCCCCTGGAGCTGGTGTTCGGGTCCCCAGGGGTTCGGCCCCAGGAGCTATGGTTCGGGCCCCGCAGGGGTTGGGCCCCTGGAGCTGGTGTTGGGGCCCCCAGGGGTTGGGCCCCTGGAGCTGGTGTTGGTGCCCCCAGGGCGTGGGCCACTGGAGCAATGGTTCGGGCCCCCAGGGGTTGGGCCCCTGGAGCTATGGTTCGGATCCCCAGGGGTTGGGCCCCTGGAGCTTTTGTTGGGGCCCCCAGGGGTTGGGCCCCTGGAGCTATGGTTCGGGCCCCCAGGGGTTAGGTCCCTGGAGCTGGTGTTGGAGCCCCCAGGGGTTGGGCCCCTGGAGCTATGGTTCGAGCCCCCAGGGGTTGGGCCCCTGGAGCTGGTGTTGGGGCCCCAGGGGTTGGGCCCCTGGAGCTGGTGTTGGGGCCCCCACGGGTTGAGCCCCTGGAGCTATGGTTCGGGCCCCCAGGGGTTGAGCCCCTGGAGGTGGTGTTGGGGCCCCCAGGGTTTGGGCCCCTGGAGCCATGGATCGGGCACCCAGGGGTTGGGCCCCTGGAGCTATGGTTCGGGCCGCCAGGGGTTGGGCCCCTGGAGCTGGTGTTGGGTCCCCCAGTGGTTGGGCCCCTGGAGCTATGGTTCGGGCCACCAGGGGTTGGGCCCCTGGAGCTGGTGTTGGTGTTCCCAGGGGTTGGGCCCCTGGACCTATTGTTCTGGCCCCAGGGGTTGGGCCCATGGAGCTGGTGTTGGAGCCCCCAGGGGTTGGGCCCCTAGAGCTATGGTTCGGGCCCCCAGGGGTTGGGCCCCTGGAGCTTGTGTTGGGGCCCGCAGGGGTTGGGCCCCTGGAGCTATACTTCGGGCGCCCAGGGGTTGGGCCCCTGAAGCTATGGCTCGGGCCCCCAGGGGTTGGGCCGCTGGAGCTGGTGTTTGGGCCCCCAGGGGTTCGGCCCCTGGAGCTATGGTTCGGGCCCCCGGGGGTGGGGCCCCTGGAGCTGGTGTTGGGGCCCCCAGGGGTTGGGCCCCTGGAGCTGGTGTTCGGGCCCCCAGGGGTTGGGCCCCTGGAGCTATGTTTCGGGCCCCCAGGGGTTGGGCCCCTGGAGCTGGTGTTGGGGCCCCCAGGGGTTGGGCCCCAGGAGCTGGTGTTGGGGAACCCATGGGTTGGGCACCTGGAGCAATGGTTCGGGCCCCCAGGGGTTGGGCCACTGGAGCTGGTGTTGGGGCCCCCAGGGGTTGGGTCCCTGGAGCTATGGTTCGGGCCCCCAGGAGTTGGGCCCCTGGAGCTATGGTTCGGGCCCCCAGGGGTTGGGCACCTGGAGCTGGTGTTGGCCCCCCCAGGGGTTGGGCCCCTGGAGCTATGGTTCGGGCCCCCAGGGGTTGGGCCCCTGGAGCTGGTGTTGGGGACACCAGGGGTTTGGCCCCTGGAGCTGGTGTTGGGGCCCCCAGGAGTTGGGCCCCTGGAGCTATGGTTCGGACCCACAGGGGTTGGGCCCCTGGAGCTGGTGTTGGGGCCCCCAGGGCTTGGGCCACTGGAGCTATGGTTCGATCCACCAGGGGTTGGGCCCCTGGAGCTATGGTTCGGACCCACAGGGGTTGGGCCCCTGGAGCTGGTGTTGGGGCCCCCAGGGGTTGGGCCCCTGGAGCTATGGTTCGGGACCCCAGGGGTTGGGCCCGTGGAGCTGGTGTTGGGGCCCACAGGGGTTGGGCCCCTGGAGCTGGTGTTGGATCCCCCAGGGGTTGGACCCCTGGAGCTATGGTTCGAGCCTCCAGGGGTTGGGCCCCTGGAGCTATGGTTCGGGCCCCCACGGTTGGGCCCCTTGAGCTGGTGTTGAGGCCCCCAGGGGTTGGGCCCCTGGAGCTATGGGTCGGGCCCCTAGGGGTTGGGCCCCTGGAGATGGTGTTGAGGCCCCCAGGGGTTGGGCCCCTGGAGCTATGGTTCGAGCCCCCAGGGGTTGGGCCCCTGGAGCTGCTGTTGGGGCCCCCAGGGGTTGGGCCCCTGGAGCTATGGTTCGGGCCCCCAGGTGTTTGGCCCCTGGAGCTGGTGTTGGGGCCCACAGGGGTTGGGCCCCTGGAGCTATGGTTCGGGTCCCCAGGAGTTGGGCCCCTGGAGCTATGGTTCGGGCCCCCAGGGGTTTGGCCCCTGGAGCAGGTGTTGTGGGCGCCAGGGGTTTGGCCGCTGGAGCTGATGTTGGTGCCCCCACGGGTTGGGCCCCTGGTCCTATGGTTCGGCCCCGAGGGGTTGGGCCCCTGGAGCTGGTGCTGGGGCCCTCAGGGGTTGGGCCCCTGGAGCTGGTGTTGGGGCCCCCCAGTTGTTGGGCCCCTGGAGCTGGTGTGGGGATCCCCAGGGGTTCGGCCCCAGGAGCTATGGTTCGGCCCCCAGGGGTTGGGCCCCTGGAGCTGGTGTTAGGGCCCCCAGGGGTTGGGCCTCTGGAGCTGGTGTTGGGGCCCCCCAGGGGTTGGGCCCCTGGAGCTGGTGTTGGGGTCCCCAGGGGTTCGGCCCCAGGAGCTATGGTTCGGACCCCGCAGGGGTTGGGCCCCTGGAGCTGGTGTTGGGGCCCCCAGGGGTTGGGCCCCTGGAGCTGGTGTTGGTGCCCCCAGGGCTTGGGCCACTGGAGCAATGGTTCGGGCCCCCAGGGGTTGGGCCCCTGGAGCTATGGTTCGGATCCCCAGGGGTTGGGCCCCTGGAGCTTTTGTTGGGGCCTCCAGGGGTTGGGCCCCTGGAGCTATGGCTCGGGCCCCCAGGGGTTAGGACCCTGGAGCTGGTGTTGGGGCCCCCAGGGGTTGGGCCCCTGGAGCTATGGTTCGAGCCCTCAGGGGTTGGGCCCCTGGAGCTGGTGTTGGGGCCCTAGGGGTTGGGCCCCTGGAGATGGTGTCGGGGCCCCCAGGGTTTGGGCCCCTGGAGCCATGGATCGGGCACCCAGGGGTTGGGCCCCTGGAGCTATGGTTCGGGCCCCCAGGGGTTGGGCCCCTGGAGCTGGTGTTGGGGCCCCCAGTGGTTGGGCCCCTGGAGCTATGGTTCGGGCCACCAGGGGTTGGGCCCCTGGAGCTGGTGTTGGTGCCCCCAGGGGTTGGGCCAATGGATCTATTGTTCTCGCCCCAGGGGTTGGGCCTATGGAGCTGGTGTTGGAGCCCCCAGGGGTTGGGCCCCTAGAGCTATGGTTCGGGCCCCCAGGGGTTGGGCCCCTAGAGCTATGGTTCGGGCCCCCAGGGGTTGGGCCCCTGGAGCTTGTGTTGGGGCCCCCAGGGGTTGGGCCCCTGGAGCTATACTTCGGGCGCCCAGGGGTTGGGCCCCTGAAGCTATGGCTCGGGCCCCCAGGGGTTGGGCCGTTGGAGCTGGTGTTGGGGCCCCCAGGGGTTCGGCCCCTGGAGCTATGGTTCGGGCCCCCGGGGTTTGGGCCCCTGGAGCTGGTGTTGGTGCCCCCAGGGCTTGGGCCACTGGAGCTATGGTTCGGACCCACAAGGGTTGGGCCCCTGGAGCTGGTGTTGGGGCCCCCAGGGGTTTGGCCCCTGGAGCTATGTTTCGGGCCCCCAGGGGTTGGGCCCCTGGAGCTGGTGTTGGGGCCCCCAGGGGTTGGGCCCTAGGAGCTGGTGTTGTTGAACCCAGGGGTTGGGCCCCTGGAGCTATGATTCGGGCCCCCAGGGGTTGGGCCCCTGGAGCTGGTGTTTAGGACACCAGGGGTTGGGCCCCTGGAGCTGGTGTTGGGGCCCCCAGGGGTTGGGCCCCTATAGCTATGGTTCGGGCCCCCAGGGGTTTGGCCCCTGGAGCAGGTGTTGTGGCCGCCAGGGGCTTAGCCGCTGGAGCTCATGTTGGTGACCCCAGGGGTTGGGCCCCAGGAGCTATGGTTCGGCCCCCAGGGGTTGGGCCCCTGGAGCTGGTGCTGGGGCCCCCAGGGGTTGGGCCCCTGGAGCTGGTGTTGGGGCCCCCCAGTTGTTGTTCCCCTGGAGCTGGTGTTGGGGTCCCCAGGGGTTCGGCCCCAGGAGCTATGGTTCGGCCCCCAGGGGTTGGGCCCCTGGAGCTGGTGTTAGGGCCCCCAGGGGTTGGGCCCCTGGAGCTGGTGTTGGGGCCCCCCAGGGGTTGGGCCAATGGAACTGCTGTTGGCGTCCCCAGGGGTTCGGCCCCAGGAGCTATGGTTCGGGCCCCCAAGGGTTGGGCCCCTGGAGCTGGTGTTGGTGCCCCCGGGCTTGGGCCCCTGGAGCTATGGTTCGGGCCCCCAGGAGTTAGACCCCTGGAGCTGGTGTGGGGGCCCCCAGGCGTTGGACCCCATGAGCTATGGTTCGAGCCTCCAGGGGTTGGGCCCCTGGAGCTATGGTTCGGGCCCCCAGGGGTTGGGCCCCTGGAGCTGGTGTTGGGGCCCCCAGGGGTTGGGCCCCTGGAGCTGGTGTTGGGGCCCCCAGGGGTTGAGCCCCTGGAGCTATGGTTCGGGCCCCCAGGGGTTGGGCCAATGGAGCTGGTGTTGGGGCCCCCAGGGTTTCGGCCCCTGGAGCCATGGATCGGGCACCAAGGGGTTGGGCCCTGGAGCTATGGTTCGGGCCCCCAGGAGTTGGGCCCCTGGAGCTGGTGTTGGGGCCCCCAGGCGTTGGGCCCCTGGAGCTATGTTTCGGGCTCGCAGGGGTTGGGCCCCTGGAGCTATGGCTCGGGCCCCCAGGGTTTCATCCCCTGGAGCTGGTGTTGGAGCCCCCAGAGGTTAGGCCCCTGGAGCTATGGTTCCGGCCCCCAGGGGTTGGGCCCCTGGAGCTGGTGTTGAGGCCCCCAAGTGTTGCGCCCCTGGAGCTATGGTTCGGGCCCCCAGGGGTTGGGCCCCTGGAGCTGGTGTTGGGGCCCCCAGGGGTTGGGCCCCTGGAGCTATGGTTCGGGCCTCCAGCGGTTGGGCCCCTGGAGTTATGGTTCGGGCCCCCAGGGGTTGGGCCCCTGGAGCTGGTGTTGGGTCCCCAAGCTGTGGGCCCCTGGAGCTATGGTTCGGGCCCCCAGGGGTTGGGCCCCTGGAGCTGCTGTTGGGGTCCCCAGGGTTTGGGCCCCTGGAGCTATGGTTCGGGCCCCCAGGGGTTGGGCCCCTGGAGCCATGGATCGGGCACCAAGGGGTTGGGCCCCTGGAGCTATGGTTCAGGCCGCCAGGGGTTGGGCCCCTGGAGCTTGTGTTGGGGCCCCCAGTGGTTGGGCCCCTGGAGCTATGGTTCGGGCCACCAGGGGTTCGGCCCCTGGAGCTGGTGTTGGTGCCCCCAGGGGTTGGGCCCCTGGATCTATTGTTCTGGCCCCAGGGGTTGGGCCTATGGAGCTGGTGTTGGAGCCCCCAGGGGTTGGGCCCCTAGAGCTATGGTTCGGGCCCCCAGGGGTTGGGCCCCTAGAGCTATGGTTCGGGCCCCCAGGGGTTGGGCCCCTGGAGCTTGTGTTGGGGCCCCCAGGGGTTGGGCCCCTGGAGCTATACTTCGGGCGCCCAGGGGTTGGGCCCCTGAAGCTATGGCTCGGGCCCCCAGGGGTTGGGCCGTTGGAGCTGGTGTTGGGGCCCCCAGGGGTTCGGCCCCTGGAGCTATGGTTCGGGCCCCCGGGGTTTGGGCCCCTGGAGCTGGTGTTGGTGCCCCCAGGGCTTGGGCCACTGGAGCTATGGTTCGGACCCACAAGGGTTGGGCCCCTGGAGCTGGTGTTGGGGCCCCCAGGGGTTTGGCCCCTGGAGCTATGTTTCGGGCCCCCAGGGGTTGGGCCCCTGGAGCTGGTGTTGGGGCCCCCAGGGGTTGGGCCCTAGGAGCTGGTGTTGTTGAACCCAGGGGTTGGGCCCCTGGAGCTATGGTTCGGGCCCCCAGGGGTTGGGCCCCTGGAGCTGGTGTTTAGGACACCAGGGGTTGGGCCCCTGGAGCTGGTGTTGGGGCCCCCAGGGGTTGGGCCCCTATAGCTATGGTTCGGGCCCCCAGGGGTTTGGCCCCTGGAGCAGGTGTTGTGGCCGCCAGGGGCTTAGCCGCTGGAGCTCATGTTGGTGACCCCAGGGGTTGGGCCCCAGGAGCTATGGTTCGGCCCCCAGGGGTTGGGCCCCTGGAGCTGGTGCTGGGGCCCCCAGGGGTTGGGCCCCTGGAGCTGGTGTTGGGGCCCCCCAGTTGTTGTTCCCCTGGAGCTGGTGTTGGGGTCCCCAGGGGTTCGGCCCCAGGAGCTATGGTTCGGCCCCCAGGGGTTGGGCCCCTGGAGCTGGTGTTAGGGCCCCCAGGGGTTGGGCCCCTGGAGCTGGTGTTGGGGCCCCCCAGGGGTTGGGCCAATGGAGCTGCTGTTGGCGTCCCCAGGGGTTCGGCCCCAGGAGCTATGGTTCGGGCCCCCAAGGGTTGGGCCCCTGGAGCTGGTGTTGGTGCCCCCGGGCTTGGGCCCCTGGAGCTATGGTTCGGGCCCCCAGGAGTTAGACCCCTGGAGCTGGTGTGGGGGCCCCCAGGCGTTGGACCCCAGGAGCTATGGTTCGAGCCTCCAGGGGTTGGGCCCCTGGAGCTATGGTTCGGGCCCCCAGGGGTTGGGCCCCTGGAGCTGGTGTTGGGGCCCCCAGGGGTTGGGCCCCTGGAGCTGGTGTTGGGGCCCCCCGGGGGTTGAGCCCCTGGAGCTATGGTTCGGGCCCCCAGGGGTTGGGCCCCTGGAGCTGGTGTTGGGGCCCCCAGGGTTTCGGCCCCTGGAGCCATGGATCGGGCACCAAGGGGTTGGGCCCTGGAGCTATGGTTCGGGCCCCCAGGAGTTGGGCCCCTGGAGCTGGTGTTGGGGCCCCCAGGCGTTGGGCCCCTGGAGCTATGTTTCGGGCTCGCAGGGGTTGGGCCCCTGGAGCTATGGCTCGGGCCCCCAGGGTTTCATCCCCTGGAGCTGGTGTTGGAGCCCCCAGAGGTTAGGCCCCTGGAGCTATGGTTCCGGCCCCCAGGGGTTGGGCCCCTGGAGCTGGTGTTGAGGCCCCCAAGTGTTGCGCCCCTGGAGCTATGGTTCGGGCCCCCAGGGGTTGGGCCCCTGGAGCTGGTGTTGGGGCCCCCAGGGGTTGGGCCCCTGGAGCTATGGTTCGGGCCTCCAGCGGTTGGGCCCCTGGAGTTATGGTTCGGGCCCCCAGGGGTTGGGCCCCTGGAGCTGGTGTTGGGTCCCCAAGCTGTGGGCCCCTGGAGCTATGGTTCGGGCCCCCAGGGGTTGGGCCCCTGGAGCTGCTGTTGGGGTCCCCAGGGTTTGGGCCCCTGGAGCTATGGTTCGGGCCCCCAGGGGTTGGGCCCCTGGAGCCATGGATCGGGCACCAAGGGGTTGGGCCCCTGGAGCTATGGTTCAGGCCGCCAGGGGTTGGGCCCCTGGAGCTTGTGTTGGGGCCCCCAGTGGTTGGGCCCCTGGAGCTATGGTTCGGGCCACCAGGGGTTGGGCCCCTGGAGCTGGTGTTGATGCCCCCAGGGGTTGGGCCCCTGGATCTATTGTTCTGGCCCCAGGGGTTGGGCCCATGGAGCTGGTGTTGGAGCCCCCAGGGGTTGGGCCCCTAGAGCTATGGTTCGGACGCCTAGGGGTTGGGCCCCTAGAGCTATGGTTCGGGCCCCCAGGGGTTGGGCCCCTAGACCTTGTGTTGGGGCCCCCAGGGTTTGGGCCCCTGGAGCTATACTTCGGGCGCCCAGGGGTTGGGCCCCTGAAGCTATGGCTCGGGCCCTCAGGGGTTGGGCCGCTGGATCTGGTGTTGGGGCCCCAAGGGGTTGGGCCCCTGGAGCTATGGTTCGAGCCCCCAGGGGTTGGGCCCCTGGAGTTGGTGTTGGGGCCCCCAGGCTTTGGCCCCTGGAGCTATGGTTCGGGCCCCCAGGGGTTAGGCCCCTGGAGCTGGTGTGGGGGCCCCCAGGCGTTGGACCCCAGGAGCTATGGTTCGAGCCTCCAGGGGTTGGGCCCCTGGAGCTATGGTTCGGGCCCCCAGGGGTTGGGCCCCTGGAGCTATGGTTCGGGCCCCCAGGGGTTGGCCATCTGGAGCTATGGTTCGAGCCCCCAGGGGTTGGGCCCCTGGAGCTGGTGTTGGGGCCCCCAGGGGTTGGGCCCCTGGATCTATGGTTCGGGCCCCCAGGGGTTGGGCCCCTGGAGCTGGTGTTGGGGCCCCCAGGGGTTGGGCCCCTGGAGCTATGGTTCGAGCCCCCAGGGGTTGGGCCCCTGGAGCTGGTGTTGGGGCCCCCAGGGGTTGGGCCCCTGGAGCTATGGTTCGGGCCCCCAGGGGTTGGGCCCCTGGAGCTGGTGTTGGGGCCCCCAGGGTTTGGGCCCCTGGAGCCATGGATCGGGCACCAAGGGGTTGGGCCCTGGAGCTATGGTTCGGGCCCCCAGGAGTTGGGACCCTGGAGCTGGTGTTGGAGCCCCCAGGCGTTGGGCCCCTGGAGCTATGTTTCGGGCTCGCAGGGGTTGGGCCCCTGGAGCTATGGCTCGGGCCCCCAGGGTTTGAGCCCCTGGAGCTGGTGTTGCGGCCCCCAGAGGTTAGGCCCCTGGAGCTATGGTTCCGGCCCCCAGGGGTTGGGCCCCTGGAGCTGGTGTTGAGGCCCCCAAGGGTTGCGCCCCTGGAGCTATGGTTCGGGCCCCCAGGGGTTGGGCCCCTGGAGCTGGTGTTGGGGCCCCCAGGGGTTGGGCCCCTGGAGCTATGGTTCGGGCCTCCAGCGGTTGGGCCCCTGGAATTATGGTTAGGGCCCCCAGGGGTTGGGCCCCTGGAGCTGGTGTTGGGTCCCCAAGGGGTTGGGCCCCTGGAGCTATGGTTCGTTCCCCCAGGGGTTGGGCCCCTGAAGCTGCTGTTGGGTTCCCCAGGGGTTGGGCCCCTGGAGCTATGGTTCGGGCCCCCAGCGGTTGGGCCCCTGGAGCTATTGTTCGGGCCACCAGGGTTTGGGCCCCTGGAGCTGGTGTTGGGGCCCCCAGGCGTTGGGCTTCTGGAGCAATGGTTCGGGGTTGCAGGGGTTGGGCCCCTGGAGCTATGGTTCGGGTTCCCAGGGGTTGAGCCCCTGGAGCTGGTGTTGGGGCCCCCCAGGGGTTGGGCCCCTTGAGCTATGGTTCGGGCCCCCAGGGGTTGGGCCTCTGGAGCTGGTGTTGGGGCCCCAAGGGGTTGGGCCCCTGGAGCTATGGTTCGCGCCCCCAAGGGTTGCGCCCCTGGAGATATGGTTCGGGCCCCGAGGTGTTGGGCACCTGGAGCTCGTGTTGGGGCCCCCGGGGGTTGGGCCCCTCTAGCTTTGGTTAGGGCCCCCAGGGGTTGTGCCCCTTTAGCTGGTGTTGGGGCCCCCAGGGGTTGGGCCCCTGGAGCTATGGTTCGGGCCCTCAGGGTTTGGGCCAATAGAGCTGGTATTGGGGCCCCCAGGTTTTGGGCCCCTGGAGCTATGGTTCGGGCCCCCAGGGGTTGGGCCGTAGAGCTATGGTTCGGGCCCCCAGGGGTTGGGGCCCTGGAGCTGGTGTTGGGACCCCCAGGGGTTGGGCCCATGGAGGTATGGTTCGGGGCTCCAGGGGTTGGGCCCCTGGAGGTGGTGATGGGGCCCCCAGGGTTTCGGCCCCTGGAGCTATGGTTCGGGCCCCCAGGGCTTGGACCCCTGGAGCTGGTGTTGGGGCCCCCAGGGGTTGGTGCCCTGGAGCTGGTGTTGGTGCCCCAAGGGGTTGGGCCCCTGGAGCTATGGTTCGAGACCCCAGGGGTTGGGCCCCTGGAGTTGGTGTTGGGGCCCCCAGGGTTTGGGCCCCTGGAGCTATGGTTCGGGCCCCCAGGGGTTGGGCCCCTGGAACTGGTGTTGGGGCCCCCAGGGGTTGGGCCCCTGGAGCTGGTGTTGGAGCCCCCAGGGGTTGGGCCCCTAGAGCTATGGCTCGGGCCCCCAGGGGTTGGGCCCCTAGAGCTATGGTTCGGGCCCCCAGGGGTTGGGCCCCTGGTGCTGGTGTTGGGGCCCCCAGGGGTTGGGCCCCTGGAGCTATAGTTTGGGCCCCCAGGGGTTGGGCCCCTGAAGCTATGGCTCGGGCCCCCAGGGGCTGGGCCGCTGGAGCTGGTGTTGGGGCCCCCAGGGGTTCGGCCCCTGGAGCTATGGTTCGGGCCCCCGGGGACTGGGCCCCTGGAGCTGGTGTTGGTGCCCCCAGGGCTTGGGCTACTGGAGCTATGGTTCGATCCACCAGGGGTTGGGCCCCTGGAGCTATGGTTCGGACCCCCAGGGGTTGGGCCCCTGCAGATGGTGTTGGGGCCCCCAGGGGTTATGCCCCTGGAGCTATGGTTCGGGCCCCCAGGGGTTGGGACCCTGGAGCTGGTGTTGGGGCCCCCAGGGGTTGGGCCCCTGGAGCTAGTGTTGGGGATCCCAGGGGTTGGACCCCTGGAGCTATGGTTCGAGCCTCCAGGGGTTGGGCCCCAGGAGCTGGTGTTGGGGCCCCCAGGGGTTGGGCCCCTGGAGCTATGGTTCGGGCCCCTAGGGGTGGGGCCCCTGGAGATGGTGTTGGGGCCCCCAGAGGTTGGGCCCCTGGAGCTATGGTTCGAGCCCCCAGGGGTTGGGCCCCTGCAGCTGGTGTTGGGGCCCCCAGGGGTTGGGCTTCTGGAGCTATGGTTCCGGCCCCCAGGTGTTGGGCCCCTGGAGCTGGTGTTGGGGCCCCCAGGTGTTGGGCCCCTCTAGCTGGTGTTGGGGCCCTCAGGGGTTGAGCCCCTGGAGCTATGGTTCGGGCCCCCAGGGGTTGGGCCCCTGGAGCTATGGTTCGGGGCCCCAGCGGTTGGGTCCCTGGAGGTGGTGTTGGGCCCCAGGGGTTGGGCCCCTGGAGCTGGTGTTGGGGCCCCCAGGGGTTGGGCCCCTGGAGCTATGGTTCGGGCCCCCAGGGGTTCGGCCCCTGGAGCTGGTGTTGTGGCCTCCAGGGGTTGGGCCCCTGGACCTGGTGTTGGGGCCCCCAGGGGTTGAGCCCCTGGAGCTATGGTTCGGGCCCCCAGGAGTTGGGCCCCTGGAGCTGGTGTTGGGGCCCCCAGGCGTTGGGCTTCTGGAGCTATGGTTCGGGGTCACAGGGGTTGGGCCCCTGGAGCTATGGTTCGGGCCCCCAGGGGTTGGGCCTCTGGAGCTGGTGTTGGGGCCCCCAGCGGTTGGGCCCCTGGAGCTATGGTTCGGGCTCCCAGGGGTTGGGCCCCTGGAGCTGGTGTTGGGGCCCCCAGGGTTTGGGCCCCTGGAGCTGGTGTTGGAGCCCCCAGGGGTTGGGCCCCTGGAGCTGGTGTTGGGGCCCCCAGGGGTTGGGCCCCTGGAGCTATCGTTCGGGACCCAGGGGTTGGGCCCCTGGAGCTGGTGTTGGAGCCCCCAGGGGTTGGGCCCCTAGAGCTATGGTTCGATCCCCCAGGTGTTGGGCCCCTAGAGCTATGGTTCGGGCCCCCAGGGGTAGGCCCCTGGTGCTGGTGTTGGGGCCCCCAGGGGTTGGGCCCCTGGAGCTATAGTTCTTGCCCCCAGGGGTTGGGCCCCTGAAGCTATGGCTCTGGCCCCCAGGGGTTGGGCCGCTGTAGCTGGTGTTGGGGCCCCCAGGGGTTCGGCCCCTGGAGCTATGGTTCGGGCCCCCGGGGGTTGGGCCCCTGGAGCTGGTGTTGGTGCATCCAGGGCTTGGGCCACTGGAGCTATGGTTCGATCCACCAGGGGTTGGGCCCCTGGAGCTATGGTTCGGACCCCCAGGGGTTGGGCCCCTGGAGCTGGTGTTGGGACCCCAGGGGTTTTGCCCCTGGAGCTATGGTTCGGGCCCCCAGGGGTTGGGCCCCTGGAGCTGGTGTTGGGGCCCCCAGGGGTTGGTACCCTGGAGATGGTGTTGGGGCCCCCAGGGGGTGGACCCCTGGAGCTATGGTTCGAGCCTCCAGGGGTTGGGCCCCTGGAGGTATGGTTCGGGCCCCCACGGTTGGGCCCCTGGAGCTGGTGTTGGGGCCCCCAGGGGTTGGGCCCCTGGAGCTCGTTTTGGGGCCCCCAGGAGTTGGGCCCCTGGAGCTGGTTTTGGGTCCCCCGGGGGTTGGGCCCCAGGAGCTATGGTTCGGGCACTCAGAGGTTGGGCCTCTGGAGCTGGTGTTGGGGCACCCAGGGGTTGTTCCCCTGAAGCTGGTTTTGGTAGCCCCAGGGGTTGGGCCCCTGGAGCTATGGTTCGGGCGCTCAGGGGTTGGGCCCCTGGAGCTGGTGTTGGGTCCCCCAGGAGTTTGGCCCATGGAGCTGGTGTTGGGGCCCCCAGGGGTTGAGCCCCTCAGCTGGTGTTGGTTCCCCCAGTGTTTGGGCCCCTGGAGCTATGGTTTTGGCGGTCAGGGATTGGGCCCCTGGAGCTATGGTTCGGGCGCTCAGGGGTTGGGCCCCTGGAGCTGGTGTTAGAGCCCCCTGGGGTTGGGCCCGTGGAGCTGGTTTTGAGGCCATAGGGGTTTTTCCCCTGGAGCTGGTGTTGGGGCCCCCAGGGGTTGGGCCCCTGGAGCTGGTGTTGGAGCCTGCAGGGGTTTTGCCCCTGGAGCTATGGTTCGGGCGCTCAGGGGTTGGGCCCCTGGAGCTGGTGTTGGGGCCCCCAGGGGTTGGGCCCCTGATGCTATGGTTCGGTCCTCCAGGGGTTGGGCCCCTGGAGCTCGTTTTGGGGCCCCCAGGGGTTGGGCCCCTGGTGCTATGGTTCGGGCCCCAAGGGGTTGGGCCCCTAGACCTGGTGTTAGCGCCCGCAGGGGTTGGACCCCTGGAGGTATGGTTCGGGCGCTCAGGAGTTGGACCCCTGGAGATGCTGTGGGGGCCACCAGGGTTTGGGCCCCTGGAGCTATGGTTCAGGCCCCCAGGGGTTGGGCCCCTGGAGCTGGTGTTGGGGCCCCCAGGGGTTGGGCCCCTGGAGCTATGGTTCGGGCGCTCAGGGGTTGGGCACCTGGAGCTGGTGTTGGGGCCCCCAGGGGTTGGCCCCTGGAGCTGGTGTTTGGGCCCAAAGGGGTTGGGCCCCTGTAGCTATGGTTCGGGCCCCGAGGGGTTGAGCTCCTGGAGCTGGTGTTGGGGCCCCCAGGGGTTGGGCTTCTGGAGCTATGGTTCGGGCCCCCAGGGGTTGGGCCCCTGGAGCTGGTGTTGGGGCCCCCAGGGGTTGGGCTTCTGGAGCTGTGGTTCGGGCCCCCAGGGGTTGGGCCCCTGGAGCTGGTGTTGGGGCCCCCAGGGGTTGGGCCACTGGAGCTGTTGTTGGGGCCCCCAGGGGTTGGGCCCCTGGAACTATGTTTCGGGCGCTCAGGGGTTGGGCCCCTGGAGCTGGTGTTGGGGCCCCCAGGGTTTCGGCCCCTGGAGCTATGGTTCTGTCCACCAGGGGTTGGGCCCCTGGAGCTGGTGTTTGGGCCCCCAGGGGTTGGGCCCCTGGGGCTGGTGTTGGGGCCCCCAGGGGTTGGGCACCTGGAGCTTTTTTTCGGGCGCTCAGAGGTTGGGCCCCTGTAGCTGGTGTTGCGGCCACCAGGGGTTTGTCCTCCTGGAGCTGGTCTTGGGGCCCCAAGTGGTTGGGCCCCTGGAGCTATGGTTCAGGCCTCCAGGGGTTGGGCCAATGGAGCTACGGTACGGGCGCTAAGGGGTTGGGCCCCTGGAGCTATGGTTCATGCCCCCAGGGGTTGGGCCCCTGGAGCTGGTGTTGGGACCCCCAGGGGTTGGGCCCCTGGAGCTATGGTTCGGGTGCTCAGGGGTTTGGGCCCTGGAGCTGGTGTTGGGGCCCCCAGGGCTTGAGCCCCTGGAGATGGTTTTGTGGCCCCCAGGGGTTGGGTCACTGGAGCTGGTGTTGGGGCCCCCAGGCGTTGGGCCCCTGGAGCTATGGTTCGGGCCCCCAGGGTCTGGGCCCCTGGAGCAGGTGTTGGGGTCCCCAGGGGTTGAACCCCAGGGGCTATGTTTCGGGCCCCCAGGGGCTGTGCCCCTGGAGCAGGTATTGGGACCCCCAGGGGTTGGGCCCCTGGAGCTCTGTTTCGGGCCCCCAGGGGCTGGGCCCCTGGAGCATGTGTTGGGGCCCCCAGGGGTTGAGCCCCTGGAGCTATGGTTCGGGCCCCCAGGGGTTGGACCCCAGGAACTCGTTGTGGGGCCCCCAGGGGTTGGGCCCCTGGTGCTATGGTTCGGACCCCAAGGGGTTGGGCCCCTGGACCTGTTGTTAGGGCCCCCAGGGGTTGGACCGCTGGAGGTATGGTTCGGACGCTCAGGAGTTGGATCCCTGGAGATGATGTTGGGGCCACCAGGGTTTGGGCCCCTGTAGCTGGTGTTGGGGCCCCCAGAGGTTGGGGCCCTGGAGCTATGGTTCAGGTCCCCAGGGGTTGGGCCCCTGCAGCTATGGTTCGGGCGCTAAGGGGATGGGCCCCTGGAGCTATGGTTTGGGCCCCCAAGGGTTGGGCCGATGAAGCTGGTGTTGGGTCCCCCAGGGGTTGGGCCCCTAGAGCTATGCTTCGGGCCCCCAGGGGTTGGGCCCCTGGGGCTGGTGTTGGGGCCCCCAGGGGTTGGGCCCCTGGAGCTGGTGTTGGGGCCCCCAGGGGTTGGACCCCTGGAGCTATGGTTCGAGCCTCCAGGGGTTGGGCCCCTGGAGCTATGGTTCGGGCCCCCACGGTTGGGCCCCTGGAGCTGGTGTTGGGGCCCCCAGGGGTTGGGCCCCTGGAGCTATGGTTCGGGTCCCCTAGGGGTTGGGCCCCTGGAGATGGTGTTGGGGCCCCCACGGGTTGGGCCCCTGGAGCTATGGTTCGAGCCCCCAGGGGTTGGGCCCCTGGAGCTGGTGTTGGGGCCCCCAGGGGTTGGGCCCCTGGAGCTATGGTTCGGGCCCCTAGGGGTTGGGCCCCTGGAGCTGGTGTTGGGGCCCCCAGGTGTTGGGCCCTTCTAGCTGGTGTTGGGGCCCTCAGGGGTTGAGACCCTGGAGCTATGGTTCGGGCCCCCAGGCGTTGGGCCCCTGGAGCTATGGTTCGGGGCCCCAGCGGTTGGGCCCCTGGAGGTGGTGTTGGGACCCCCAGGGATTGGGCCCCTGGAGCTGGTGTTGGGGCCCCCAGGGGTTGGGCCCCTGGAGCTATGGTTCGGGCCCCCAGGGGTTGGGCACCTGGAGCTGGTGTTGTGGCCCCAAGGGGTTGGGCCCCTGGAGCTGGTGTTGGGGCCCCCAGGGGTTGGGCCCCTTGTGCTATGGTTCGGACCCCCAGGGGTTGGGCCCCTGGACCTGGTGTTAGGGCCCACAGGGGTTGGACCGCTGGAGGTATGGTTCGGACGCTCAGGAGTTGGATCCCTGCAGATGATGTTGGGGCCACCAGGGTTTGGGCCCCTGTAGCTGGTGTTGGGGCCCCCAGAGGTTGGGGCCCTGGAGCTATGGTTCAGGTCCCCAGGGGTTGGGCCCCTGGAGCTGCTGTTGGGGCCCCCAGGGGTTGGGCCCCTCTAGCTGGTGTTGGGGCCCTCAGGGGTTGAGCCCCTGGAGCTATGGTTCGGGCCCCCAGGGGTTGGGCCCCTGGAGCTATGGTTCGGGGCCCCAGCGGTTGGGCCCCTGGAGGTGGTGTTGGGACCCCCAGGGTTTGGGCCCCTGGAGCTGGTGTTGGGGCCCCCAGGGGTTGGGCCCCTGGAGCTATGGTTCGGGCCCCCAGGGGTTGGGCCTCTGGAGCTGGTGTTGGGGCCCCCAGGGGTTGGGCCCCTGGAGCTATGGTTCGGGCCCCCAAGGGTTGCGCCCCTGGAGCTATGGTTCGGGCCCCCAGGGGTTTGGGCCCCTGGAGCTGGTGTTGGGGCCCCCAGGGGTTGGGCCCCTGGAGCTATGGTTCGGGCCTCCAAGGGGTTGGGCCCCTGGAGCTGGTGTTTGGTCCCCAAGGGGTTGGGCCCCTGGAGCTATGGTTCGGGCCCCCAGGGGTTGGGCCCCTGGAGCTGCTGTTGGGGCCCCCAGGGGTTGGGCCCCTGGAGCTATGGTTCGGGCCCCCAGGGGTTGGGCCCCTGGAGCTGGTGTTGGGGCCCCCAGGGGTTGGGCTCCCTGGAGCTATGGTTCGGGCCCCCATGGGCTTGGGCCCCTGGAGCTGGTGTTGGGGCCCCAGGGGTTGGGCCCCTGGAGCTATGGTTCGGGCCCCCAGGGGTTGGGCCCCTGGAGCTGGTGCTTGGGCCCCTAGGGTTTGGCCCCTTGAGCTGGTGTTGGAGCCCCC
>NW_026114768.1:0-47506 GCF_025201925.1 Gopherus flavomarginatus | reverse complement strand
GGCCCACAGGGGTTAGACCCCTGGAATTATGGTTCGGGCGCTCAGGGTTTGGGCCCCTGGAGCTGGTGGTGGGGCCCCCAGGGGTTGGGCCCCTGGAGCTGGGGTTGGGGCCTACAGGATTTAGGCCCCTGGAGCTATGGTTCGGGCGCTCAGGGGTTGTGCCCCTGGAACTATGGTTCGGGCGATCAGGGGTTGGGCTCCTGGAGCAGGTGTTGGGGCCCCCAGGGGTTAGGCCCCTGGAGCTATGGTTCGGGCGCTCAGGGGTTGGGCCCCTGTAGCTGGTGTTTGGACCCCCAGGGGTTGGGTCCCTGGAGCTGGGGTTCGGGCCCCCGGGGGTTAGGCCCCTGGAGCTATGGTTCGGGCGCTCAGGGATTGAGCCCCTGGAGCTGGTTTTTTGGCCCCCAGGGGTTTTGCCCCTGGAGCTGGTGTTGGGGACCCAGGGGTTAGGCCCCTGGAGCTATGGTTCGGGCACACAGGGGTTGGGCCCCTGGAGATATAGTTCGGGCGCTCAGCAGTTGGGCCCCAGGAGCTGGGGTGGAGGGCCCCAGGGGTTGGGCCCCTGGAGCTAGTGTTGGAGCCCCCAGGGATTGGTCCCCTGGAGCTATGTTTCGGGCGCTCTGGGTTTGGGCCCCTGGAGCTAGTGTTGGGGCCCCCAGGGGTTGGGCTCCTGGAGCTGGTGGTGTCCGCAGGCGTTGGGCCCCTGGAGCTGGTGTTGGGGCCCCCAGGGGTTGGGCTCCTGGAGCTGGTGTTGGGGCCCCCAGGGGTTGGGCCCCTGAAGCTGGTGTTGGGGCCCCCAGGGGTTGGGCCCCTGGAGCTGGGGTTGGGGCCCTCGGGGGTTACGCCCCTGGAGCTGGGATTGGGGCCCCCAGGGGTTAGGCCCCTGGAGCTATGGTTCGGGCGCTCAGGGGTTTGGCCCCTGGAGCTGGTGTTGGGGCCCCCAGGGGTTGGGCCCCTGGAACTATGGTTCAGGCGCTCTGGGGTTGGGCCCCTGGAGCTGGTGTTGGGGCTCCCAGGGATTGGGCTCTTGGAACTGGTGTTGGGGCCCTCAGGGGTTGGGCCTCTGGAGCTGGGGTTGGGGCCACCAGGGGTTAGGTCCATGGAGCTATGGTTCGGGCGCTCAGGAGTTGGGTCCCTGGAGTTGGTGTTGGGGCCCCAGGGGCTGGGCCCCTGGAGCTGGTGTTGGGGCCCCAGGGGTTAAGCCCCTTTCGCTATGGTTCGGGCGCTCAGGGGTTGGGCCCTTGGAGCTGGCGTGCGAGCCCCCAGGGAATAGGCCCCTAGAGCTATGGTTTGGGCACTCTGGGGTTGGGCCCCTGGAGCTGGTGTTGGGGCTCCCAGGGGTTGGGCCTCTGGAGCTGGTGTTGGGGCCCTCAGGGATTAGGCCCCTGGAGCTATGGTTCTGGCGCTAAGGGACTGGGCCCCTGGAGCTGGTTTTGGGGTCCCCAGGGGTTAGGCTCCTGGAGCAGGTGTTGGGGCCCCTAGGGGTTGGGCCCCTGGAGCTGTGGTTGGGGCCCCCGGGGGTTAGGCCCCTGGAGCTATGGTTCGGGCGCTCAGGGGTTGGGCCCTTGTAGCTGGTGTTTGGACCCCCAGGGGTTGGGTCCCTGGAGCTGGGGTTCGGGCCCCCGGGGGTTAGGCCCCTGGAGCTATAGTTCGGGCGCTCAGTGATTGAGCCCCTGGAGCTGGTTTTTGGGCCCCCAGGGGTTGGGCCCCTGAAGCTGGTGTTGGGGACCCAGGGGTTAGGCCCCTGGAGCTATGGTTCGGGCGCACAGGGGTTGGGCCCCTGGAGATATAGTTTGGGCGCTCAGCAGTTGGGCCCCTGGGGCTGGGGTGGAGGGCCCGAGGGGTTGGGCCCCTGGAGCTAGTGTTGGAGCCCCCAGGGATTGGGCCCCTGGAGCTATGTTTCGGGCGCTCTGGGTTTGGGCCCCTGGAGCTAGTGTTGGGGCCCCCAGGGGTTGGGCTCCTGGAGCTGGTGGTGTCCGCAGGCGTTGGGCCCCTGGAGCTGGTGTTGGGGCCCCCAGGGGTTGGGCTCCTGGAGCTGGTGTTGGGGCACCCAGGGGTTGGGCCCCTGAAGCTGGTGTTGGGGCCCCCAGGGGTTGGGCCCCTGGAGCTGGGGTTGGGGCCCTCGGGGGTTACGCCGCTGGAGCTGGGGTTGGGGCCCCCAGGGGTTAGGCCCCTGGAGCTATGGTTCGGGCGCTCAGGGGTTTGGCCCCTGGAGCTGGTGTTGGGGCCCCCAGGGGTTGGGCCCCTGGAACTATGGTTCAGGCGCTCTGGGGTTGGGCCCGTGGAGCTGGTGTTGGGGCTCCCAGGGATTGGGCTCTTCGAGCTGGGATTGGGGCCTCCACGGGTTAGGCCCCTGGAGCTTTGGTTTGGGCGCTCAGGGGTTGGGCCCCTGGAGCTTGTGTTGGGTCCCCAAGGGGTTTTCCCATGGAGCTGGTGTTGGGGACCCAGGGGTTAGGCCCCTGGAGCTATGGTTCGGGCGCACAGGGGTTGGGCCCCTGGAGCTATAGTTCGGGCACTCAGCGGTTGGGCCCCTGGAGCTGGGGTGGAGGGCCCCAGGGGTTGGGCCCCTGGAGCTAGTGTTGGGGCCCCCAGGGATTGGGCCCCTGGAGCAATGTTTCGGGCGCTCTGGGGTTGGGCCCCTGGAGCTAGTGTTGGGGCCCCCAGGGGTTGGGCTCCTGGAGCTGGTGGTGCCCGCAGGGGTTGGGCCCCTGGAGCTGTGGTTGGGGCCCCAGGGGTTAGGCCTCTGGAGCTATGGTTCGGGCGCTCAGGGGTTGTGCCGCTGGAGCTGGTGTTGGGGCCCCTGACCTAATGTCACCCCTTGCTCTCCCATCCCCCACACAGACAGTCCCGACTCCATCACAGTAATGCCCAGACATTTCACGCATGGAGCAACAGTAACACTCTGTGGCCATGCAGGGTAATGCCCAGAGCATTTCCTGCATGGAGCAAGAGTGACACCGTGTTTCCACATAGGGTAGTGCACAGAGCATTTCCCCGCATGGAGCTATGGTTCGGGAGCTCTGGGGTTGGGCCCCTGTAGCTGGTGTTGGGACTCCCAGGGGTTGGGCCCCTGGAGCTGGTGTTGGGGCCCCAGGGGTTAAGCCCCTGGCGCTATGGTTTGGGCGCTCAGGGGTTGGGCCCTTGGAGCTGGCGTGCGGGCCCCCAGGGAATAGGCCCCTAGAGCTATGGTTTGGGCACTCTGGGGTTGGGCCCCTGGAGCTGGTGTTGGGGCTCCCAGGGGTTGGGCTCCTGGAGCTGGTGTTGGGGCCTCCAGGAGTTAGGCCCCTGGAGGTATTGTTCGGGCGCTCAGGGGTTGGGCACTTGGAGCTGGTGTTGGGACTCCCAGGGGTTGGGCCACTGGAGCTGGTGTTGGGGCCCCAGGGGTTAAGACCCTGGCGCTATGGTTCGGGCGCTCAGGGGTTGGGCCCTTGGAGCTGGTGTTGGGGCCCCCAGGGATTAGGCCCCTGGAGCTAAGGTTCGGGCGCTCAGGGGTTGGGACCCTGGAGCTGGTGTTGGGGACCCCAGGAGTTGGGCCCCTGGAGCTGGTGTTGGGGCCCCAGGGGTTAGGCCCCTTGAGCTAAGGCTCGGGCGCTCAGGGGTTGGGCCGCTGGAGTTGGTGTTGCGGCCACCAGGGGTTGGGCCCCTGGAGCTATGGTTAGGGCGCTCCGGGGTTGAGCCCCTGGAACTTGTGTTGGGACCCCCAGGGGTTGGGCTCCTGGAGCTGGTGTTGGGGCCCCCAGGGGTTGGGCCCCTGGAGCTGTGGTTGGGGCCCTCGGGGGTTAGGCCCCTGGAGCTTTGGTTTGGGCGCTCAGGGGTTGGGCCCCTGGAGCTTGTGTTGGGTCCCCAAGGGGTTTTGCCCCTGGAGCTGGTGTTGGGGACCCAGGGGTTAGGCCCCTGGAGCTATGGCTCGGGCGCAGAGGGGTTGGGCCCCTGAAGCTATAGTTCGGGCGCTCAGCGGTTGGGCCCCTGGAGCTGGGGTGGAGGGCCCCAGGGGTTGGGCAACTGGAGCTAGTGTTGGGGCCCCCAGGGATTGGGCCCCTGGAGCTATGTTTCGGGCGCTCTGGTGTTGGGCCCCTGGAGCTATCGTTTGGGCGCTCAGCGGTTGGACCCCTGGAGCTGGGGTGGAGGGCCCCAGGGGTTGGGCCCATGGAGCTAGTGTTGGGGCCCCAAGGGATTGGGACCCTGGAGCTATGTTTCGGGCGCTCTGGGGTTGGGCTCCTGGAGCTAGTGTTGGGGCCCCCAGGGGTTGGGCTCCTGGACCTGGTGGTGCCCGCAGGGGTTGGGCCCCTGGAGCTGTGGTTGGGTCCCCCAGGGGTTAGGCCTCTGGAGCTATGGTTCGGGCGCTCAGGGGTTGGGCCCCTGGAGCTGGTGTTGGGGCCCACAGGGGTTCGGACCCTGGAGCTGGGGTTGGGGCCCCCGGGGGTTAGGCCCCTGGAGTTATGGTTTGGGCGCTCAGGGGTTGGGCCCCTGGAGCTGGTGTTGGGGCCTCCAGGGGTTGGGCCCCTGGAGCTATGGTTAGGGCGCTCCGGGGTTAAGCCCCTGGAACTTGTTTTGGGTCACCCAGGGGTTGGGCTCCTGGAGCTGGTGTTGGGGCCCCCAGGTGTTGGACCCCTGAAGCTGGTGTTGGGGCCCCCAGGGGTTGGGCTCCTGGAACTGGGGTTGGGGCCCTCGGGGGTTAGGCCTCTGCAGCTATGGTTCGGGCGCTCAGGGGTTGGACCCCTGGAACTGGGGTCGAGGGCCCCAGGAGTTGGGCCCGTGGAGCTGGGGTTGGGTCCCCGTGGGTTACGCCCCTGGAGCTGGGGTTCGTGCCCCCAGGGGTTAGGCCCCTGGAGCTATGGTTCGCGCGCTCAGGGGTTTGGCCCGTGGAGCTGGTGTTGGGGCCCCGAGGGGTTGGGCCCCTGTAACTATGGTTCAGGCGCTCTGGGGTTGGGCTCCTGGAGCTGGTGTTGGGGCTCCCAGGAATTGGGCTCTTGGAGCTGGTGTTGGGGCCCCCAGGGGTTGGGCCCCTGGAGCTGGGGTTGGGGCCACCAGGGGTTAGGTCCACGGAGCTATGGTTCGGGCGCTCAGGGGTTGGGTCCCTGGAGTTGGTGTTGGGGCCCCAGGGGCTGGGCCCCTGCAGCTAGTGTTGGGGCCCCAGGGGTTAGACCCCTGGAGCTATGGTTCGGGCGCTCAGGGTTTGGGCCCCTGGAGCTGGTGGTGGGGCCCCCAGGGGTTGGGCCCCTGGAGCTAGGGTTGGGGCCCCCGGGGGCTAGGCCCCTGAAGCTATGGTTCGGGCGCTCAGGGGTTGGGCCGCTGGAGCTGGTGTTGGGGCCCCTGACCTAATGTCACCCCTTGCTCTCCCATCCCCCACACAGACAGTCCCGACTCCATCACAGTAATGCCCAGACATTTCACGCATGGAGCAACAGTAACACTCTGTGGCCATGCAGGGTAATGCCCAGAGCATTTCCTGCATGGAGCAAGGGTGACACCGTGTGGCCACATAGGGTAGTGCACAGAGCATTTCCCCGCATGGAGCTATGGTTCGGGAGCTCTGGGGTTGGGCCCCTGTAGCTGGTGTTGGGACTCCCAGGGGTTGGGCCCCTGGAGCTGGTGTTGGGGCCCCAGGGGTTAAGCCCCTGGCGCTATGGTTCGGGCGCTCAGGGGTTGGGCCCTTGGAGCTGGCGTGCGGGCCCCCAGGGAATAGGCCCCTAGAGCTATGGTTTGGGCACTCTGGGGTTGGGCCCCTGGAGCTGGTGTTGGGGCTCCCAGGGGTTGGGCTCCTGGAGCTGGTGTTGGGGCCTCCAGGAGTTAGGAACCTGGAGGTATTGTTCGGGCGCTCAGGGGTTGGGCACTTGGAGCTGGTGTTGGGACTCCCAGGGGTTGGGCCACTGGAGCTGGTGTTGGGGCCCCAGGGGTTCAGACCCTGGCGCTATGGTTCGGGCGCTCAGGGGTTGGGCCCTTGGAGCTGGTGTTGGGGCCCCCAGGGATTAGGCCCCTGGAGCTAAGGTTCGGGCGCTCAGGGGTTGGGACCCTGGAGCTGGTGTTGGGGACCCCAGGAGTTGGGCCCCTGGAGCTGGTGTTGGGGCCCCAGGGGTTAGGCCCCTTGAGCTAAGGCTCGGGCGCTCAGGGGTTGGGCCGCTGGAGTTGGTGTTGCGGCCACCAGGGGTTGGGCCCCTGGAGCTATGGTTAGGGCGCTCCGGGGTTGGGCCCCTGGAACTTGTGTTGGGACCCCCAGGGGTTGGGCTCCTGGAGCTGGTGTTGGGGCCCCCAGGGGTTGGGCCCCTGGAGCTGTGGTTGGGGCCCTCGGGGGTTAGGCCCCTGGAGCTATGGTTCGGGCACTCAGGGGTTGGGCCCCTGAAACAGGTGTTGGGGCCCCCAGGGGTTGGGCCCCTGGAGCTGGGGTTGGCGCCCTCGGGGGTTAGGCCCCTGAAGCTATGGTTCGGGGGCTCAGGGACTGGGCCCCTGGAGCTGGTTTTGGGGCCTCCAGTGGTTGGGACCCTGGAGCTGGGGTTGGGGCCTCCAGGGGTTAGGCCCCTGGATCTTTAGTTCGGCCGCTCATGGGTTGGGCCCATGGAGCTGGTGTTGGGGCCCCAAGGGGTTGGGCCCCTGGAGCTGGTGTTGGGGACCCAAGGGTTAGGCCCCTGGAGCTATGGTTCAGGCGCTCAGGGGTTGGGCCCCTGGAGCTATGGTTCGGGCGCTCAGGGGTTGGGCCCCTGGAGCTGGTGTTGGGGCCCCCAGGGATTGGGCCCCTGGAGCTATGTCTCGGGCGCTCTGGGGTTGGGCCCCTGGAGCAGGTGTTGGGGACCCAGGTTTTAGGCCCGTGGAGCTATGGTTCAGGCACTCAGGGGTTGGACCCCTGGAGCTACGGTTCGGGCGCTCAGGGGTTGGTTACCTGGAGCTAGGATCGAGGGCCCCAGGGGTGGGGCCCCTGGAGCTGGTGTTGGGGCCCCCAGGTTTTGAGTTCCTGGAGATTGTGTTGGGGCTCGCAGGGGTTGGGCCCCTGGAGCTGTGGTTGGGGCCCCCAGTGGTTAGGCCCCTGGAGCTATGGTTCGGGCGCTCATGGGTTGGGCCCCTGGAGCTGGTGTTGGGGCCCCAAGGGGTTGGGCCCCTGGAGCTGGTAAGGGGCCCCAGGGGTTAGGCCCCTGGAGCTATGGTTCGGGCGCTCAGGGGTTGGGCCCCTGGAGCTGGGGTCGAGGGCCCCAGGGGTTGGGCCCCTGGAGCTGGGATTGGGGCCCCGGGGGTTACGCCCCTGGAGCTCGGGTTGGGCCCCTGGAGCTGGTGAGGGGCCTCAGGGGTTAGGCCCCTGGAGCTATGGTTCGGACGCTCAGGGGTTGGGCCCCTGGAGCTGGGGTCGAGGGCCCCAGGGGTTGGGCCCCTGGAGCTGGTGTTGGGGCCCCAGGGGTTAAGCCCCTGGCGCTATGGTTCGGGCGCTCAGGGGTTGGGCCCTTGGAGCTGGCGTGCGGGCCCCCAGGGAATAGGCCCCTAGAGCTATGGTTTGGGCACTCTGGGGTTGGGCCCCTGGAGCTGGTGTTGGGGCTCCCAGGGGTGGGGCTCCTGGAGCTGGTGTTGGGGCCTCCAGGGGTTAGGCCCCTGGAGGTATTGTTTGGGCGCTCAGGGGTTGGGCCCTTGGAGCTGGTGTTGGGACTCCCAGGGGTTGGGCCCCTGGAGCTGGGGTTGGGGCCCTCGGGGGTTAGGCCACTTCAGCTATGGTTCGGGGGCTCAAGGATTGGGCCCCTGGAGCTGGTTTTGGGGCCCCCAGGGGTTGGGCCCCAGGAGCTGGGGTTGGGGCCCTCGGCGGTTAGGCCCCTGCAGCTATGGTTCGGGGGCTCAAGGATTGGGCCCCTGGAGCTGGTTTTGGAGCCTCCAGTGGTTGGGACCCTGGAGCTCGGGTTGGGGCCTCCAGGGGTTAGGCTCCTGGATCTTTGGTTCGGCCGCTCATTGGTTAGGCCCCTGGAGCTGGTGTTGGGGCCCCAAGGGGTTGGGCCCCCGGAGCTGGTGTTGGGGACCCAGGGGTTAGGCCTCTGGAGCTATGGTTCAGGCGCTCAGGGGTTGGGCCCCTGGAGCTATGGTTCGGGCGCTCAGGGGTTGGGCCCCTGGAGCTGAGGTGGAGGGCCCCAGGGGTTGGGGCCCTGGAGCTCGTGTTGGGGCCCCCAGGGATTGGGCCCCTGGAGCTATGTTTCGGGCGCTCTGGGGTTGGGCCCCTGGAGCTGGTGTTGGGGACCCAGGTGTTAGGCCCGTGGAGCTATGGTTCAGGCACTCAGGGGTTGGACCCCTGGAGCTATGGTTCGGGCGCTCAGGGGTTGGTTCACTGGAGGTAGGGTCGAGGGCCCCAGGGGTGGGGCCCCTTGAGCTGGTGTTGGGGCCCCCAGGTTTTGAGTTACTGGAGATTGTGTTGGGGCTCGCAGGGGTTGGGCCCCTGGAGCTGTGGTTGGGGCCCCCAGGGTTTAGGCCCCTGGAGCTATGGTTCGGGCGCTGTGGGGTTGGGCCCCTGGAGCTGGTGTTGGGGCCCCCAGGTTTTGAGTTCCTGGAGATTGTGTTGGGGTCGCAGGGGTTGGGCCCCTGGAGCTGTGGTTGGGGCCACCAGGGGTTGGGCCCCTGGAGGTGGGTTTTGGGCCCCCAGGAGTTAGGCCCCTAGAGCTATGGTTCGGGCGCTCATGGGTTGGGCCCCTGGAGCCGGTGTTGGATCCCCAAGGGGTTGGGCCCCTGGAGCTGGTGAGGGGCCCCAGGGGTTAGGCCCCTGGAGCGATGGTTCGGGCGCTCAGGAGTTGGGCCCCTGGAGCTGGGGTCGAGGGCCCCAGGGGTTGGGCCCCTGGAGCTGGGGTTGGGGCCCCGGGGGTTACGCCCCTGGAGCTGGGGTTGGGCCCCTGGAGCTGGTGAGGGGCCCCAGGGGTTAGGCCCCTGGAGCTATGGTTCGGACGCTCAGGGGTTGGGCCCCTGGAGCTGGGGTTGAGGGCCCCAGGGGTTGGGCCCCTGGAGCTGGGGTTGGGGCCCCGGGGGTTACGCCCCTGGAGCTGGGGTTGGGCCCCTGGACCTGGTGAGGGGCCCCAGGGGTTAGGCCCCTGGAGCTATGGTTCGGACGCTCAGGGGTTTGGCCCCTGGAGCTGGTGTTGGGGCCCCCAGGGGTTGGGCCCCTGGAACTATGGTTCGGACTCTCTGGGGTTGGGCCCCTGGAGCTGGTGTTGGGGCTCCCAGGGGTTGGGCTCTTGGAGCTGGTGTTGGGGTCCCCAGGGGTTGGGCCCCTGTAGCTGGGGTTGGGGCCCCCGGGGGTTAGACCCCTGGAGCTATGGTTCGGGCGCTCAGGGGTTGGACCCCTGGAGCTGGTGTTGGGGCATCCAGGGGTTGGGCCCCTGGAGCTGGGGTTGGGGCCCCCGGGGGTTAGGCCCCTGAAGCTATGGTTCGGGCGCTCAGGGGTTCGGCCCTTGGAGCTGGTGTTGGGGCCACCAGGGGTTAGGCCCCTGGAGCTATGGTTCGGGCGCTCAGGGGTTGGGCCGCTGGAGCTGGTGTTGGGGCCCCTGACCTAATGTCACCCCTTGCTCTCCCATCCCCCACACAGAGAGTCCCGACTCCATCACAGTAATGCTCAGACATTTCACGCATGGAGCAACAGTAACACTGTGTGGCCATGCAGGGTAATGCCCAGAGCATTTCCTGCATGGAGCAAGAGTGACACCGTGTGGCCACATAGGGTAGAGCACAGAGCATTTCCCCGCATGGAGCTGTGGTTCGGGAGCTCTGGGGTTGGGCCCCTGTAGCTGGTGTTGGGACTCCCAGGGGTTGGGCCCCTGGAGCTGGTGTTGGGGCCCCAGGGGTTAAGCCCCTTGCGCTATTGTTCGGTCTCTCAGGGGTTCGGCCCCTGGAGCTGGTGAGAGGCCCCAGGGGTTAGGCCCCTGGAGCTATGGTTCGGGCGCTCAGGGGTTGGGACCCTGGAGCTGGGGTCGAGGGCCCCAGGGGTTGGGCCCCTGGAGCTGGGGTTGGGGCCCCGGGGGTTACGCCCCTGGAGCTTGGGTTGGGCCCCTGGAGCTGGTGAGGGGCCCCAGGGGTTAGGCCCCTGGAGCTATGGTTCGGACGCTCAGGGGTTGGGCCCCTGGAGCTGGGGTTGAGTGCCCCAGGGGTTGGGCCCCTGGAGCTGGGGTTGGGGCCCCGGGGGTTACGCCCCTGGAGCTGGGGTTGGGGTCCCCAGTGGTTAGGACCCTGGAGCTATGGTTCGGGCGCTCAGGGGTTTGGCCCCTGGAGCTGGTGTTGGGGCCCCCAGGGATTGGGCCCCTGGAACTATGGTTCGGACTCTCTGGGGTTGGGCCCCTGGAGCTGGTGTTGGGGCTCCCAGGGGTTGGGCTCTTGGAGCTGGTGTTGGGGTCCCCAGGGGTTGGGCCCCTGTAGCTGGGGTTGGGGCCCCCGGGGGTTAGACCCCTGGAGCTATGGTTCGGGCGCTCAGGGGTTGGGCCCTTGGAGCTGGTGTTGGGGCCACCAGCGGTTAGGCCCCTGGAGCTATGGTTCGGGCGCTCAGGGGTTGGGTCGCTGGAGCTGGTGTTGGGGCCCCTGACCTAATGTCACCCCTTGCTCTCCCATCCCCCACACAGACAGTCCCGACTCCATCACAGTAATGCCCAGACATTTCACGCATGGAGCAACAGTAACACTGTGTGGCCATGCAGGGTAATGTCCAGAGCATTTCCTGCATGGAGCAAGAGTGGCACCGTGTGGCCACATAGGGTAGTGCACAGAGCATTTCCCCGCATGGAGCTATGGTTCGGGAGCGCTGGGGTTGGGCCCCTGTAGCTGGTGTTGGGACTCCCAGGGGTTGGGCCCCTGGAGCTGGTTTTGGGGCCCCAGGGGTTAAGCCCCTTGCGCTATGGTTCGGTCGCTCAGGGTTTGGGCCCTTGGAGCTGGCGTGCGGGCCCCCAGGGAATAGGCCCCTAGAGCTATGGTTTGGGCACTCTGGGGTTGGGCCCCTGGAGCTGGTGTTGGGGCTCCCAGGGATTGGGCCCCTGGAGCTGGAGTTGGGGCCCTCAGGGATTAGGCCCCTGGAGCTATGGTTCTGGCGCTCAGGGATTGGGCCCCTGGAGCTGGTTTTGGGGGCCCCCAGGGGTTGGGCTCCTGGAGCAGGTGTTGGGGCTCCCAGGGGTTGGGCCCCTGGAGCTGCTGTTGGGGCCCTCAGGGATTAGGCCCCTGGAGCTATGGTTCTGGCGCTCAGGGACTGGGCCCCTGTAGCTGGTTTTGGGGCTCCAAGGGTTGGGCTCCTGGAGCAGGTGTTGGGGCCCCCAGGGGTTGGGCCCCTGGAGCTGTGGTTGGGGCCGCCGGGGGTTACGCCCCTGGAGCTATGGTTCGGGCGCTCAGGGGTCGGAACAATGTAGCTGGTGTTTGGACGCCCAGGTGTTGGGTCCCTGGAGCTGGGGTTCGGGCCCCCGGGGGTTAGGCCCCTGGAGCTATGGTTCGGGCGCTCAGGGATTGAGCCCCTGGAGCTGGTTTTGGGGCCCCAAGGGGTTATGCCCCTGGAGCTGGTGTTGGGGACCCAGGGGTTAGGCCCCTGGAGCTATGGTTCGGGCGCACAGGGGTTGGGCCCCTGGAGCTATAGTTCGGGCGCTCAGCGGTTGGGCCCCTGGAGCTGGGGAGGAGGGCCCCAGGGGTTGGGCCCCAGGAGCTAGTGTTGGGGCCCCCAGGGATTGGGCCCCTGGAGCTATGTTTCGGGCGCTCTGGGGTTGGGCCCCTGGAGCTAGTGTTGGGGCCCCCAGGTGTTGGACCCCTGGAGCTGGTGTTGGGGCCCTCAGGGATTAGGTCCCTGGAGAGATGGTTCTGGCGCTCAGGGATTGGGCCCCTGGAGCTGGTTTTGGGGCTCCCAGGGGTTGGGCTCCTGGAGCAGGTGTTGGGGCCCCCAGGGGTTGGGCCCCTGGAGCTGTGGTTGGGGCCGCCGGGGGTTAGGACCCTGGAGCTATGGTTCGGGCGCTCAGGGGTTGGGCCCCTGTAGCTGGTGTTTGGACGCCCAGGGGTTGGGTCCCTGGAGCTGGGGTTCGGGCCCCCGGGGGTTAGGCCCCTGGAGCTATGGTTCGGGCGCTCAGGGATTGAGCCCCTGGAGCTGGTTTTGGGGCCCCCAGGGGTTTGGCCCCTGGAGCTGGGATTGGGGCCCCAAGGGGTTAGGCCCCTGGAGTTTGTGTTGGGTCCCCAAGGGGTTTTGCCCCTGGAGCTGGTGTTGGGGACCCAGGGGTTAGGCCCCTGGAGCTATGGTTCGGGCGCACATGGGTTGGGCCTCTGGAGCTATAGTTCGGGCGCTCAGCGGTTGGGCCCCTGGAGCTGGGGTGGAGGGCCCCAGGGGTTGGGCCCTTGGAGCTAGTGTTGGGGCCCCCAGGGATTGGGCCCCTGGAGCTATTTTTCGGGCGCTCTGGGGTTGGGCCCCTGGAGCTAGTGTTGGGGCCCCCAGGGGTTGGGCTCCTGGAGCTGGTGGTGCCCGCAGGGGTTGGGCCCCTGGAGCTGTGATTGGGGCCCCCAGAGGTTAAGCCTCTGGAGCTATGGTTCGGGCGCTCAGGGGTTGGGCCCCTGGAGCTGGTGTTGGGGCCCACAGGGGTTCGGACCCTGGAGCTGGGGTGGGGCCCACGGGGGTTAGGCCCCTGGAGCTATGGTTTGGGCGCTCAGGGGTTGGGCCCCTGGAGCTGTGGTTAGGGCGCTCCGGGGTTCGGCCCCTGGAACTTGTGTTGGGGCCCCCAGGGGTTGGGCTCCTGGAGCTGGTGTTGGGGCCCCCAGGGGTTGGGCCCCTGAAGCTGATGTTGGGGCCCCAAGGGGTTGGGTCCCTGGAGCTGGGGTTGGGGCCCTCGGGGGTTAGGCCTCTGCAGCTATGGTTCGAGCGCTCAGGGGTTGGGCCCCTGGAGCTGGGGTTGGGGCCACCTGGGGTTAGGTCCATGGAGCTATGGTTCGTGCGCTCAGGGGTTGGGTCCCTGGAGTTGGTGTTGGGGTCCCAGGGGCTGGGCCCCTGCAGCTAGTGTTGGTGCCCCAGGGGTTAGACCCCTGGAGCTATGGTTCGGGCGCTCAGGGTTTTGGCCCTTGGAGCTTGTGTTGGGTCCCCAAGGGGTTTTGCCCCTGAAGCTGGTGTTGGGGACCCAGGGGTTAGGCCCCTGGAGCTATGGTTCGGGCGCACAGGGGTTGGGCCCCTGGAGCTATAGTTCGGGCGCTCACGGGTTGGGCCCCTGGAGCTGGGGTGGAGGGCCCCAGGGGTTGGGCCCCTGGAGCTAGTGTTGGGGCCCCCAGGGATTGGGCCCTTGGAGCTATGTTTCGGGCGCTCTGGGGTTGGGCCCCTGGAGCTAGTGTTGGTGCCCCCAGGGGTTGGGTCCCTGGAGCTGGTGGTGCCCGCAGGGGTTGAGCCCCTGGAGCTGGTGTTGGGGCCCACAGGGGTTGCGCCCCTGGAGCTCGTGTTGGGGCCCCCAGGGGTTAGGCCTCTGGAGCTATGGTTCGGGCGCTCAGGGGTTGGGCCCCTGGAGCTGGTGTTGGGGCCCACAGGGGTTCGGACCCTGGAGCTGGGGTTGGGGCCCCCGGGGGTTAGGCTCCTGGAGCTATGGTTTGGGCGCTCAGGGGTTGGGCCCCTGGAGCTGGGGTTGGGGCCCTAGGGGGTTAGGCCTATGCAGCTATGGTTCGGGCGCTCAGGGGTTGGGCCCCTGGAACTGGGGTCGAGGGCCCCAGGGGTTGGGCCCCTGGAGCTGGGGTTGGGGCCCCGTGGGTTACGCCCCTGGAGCTGGGGTTGGTGCCCCCAGGGGTTAGGGCCCTGGAGCTATGGTTAGGGCGCTCAGGGGTTTGGCCCCTGGAGCTCGTGTTGGGGCCCCCAGGGGTTTGGCCCCTGGAACTATGGTTCAGGCGCTCTGGGGTTGGGCCCCTGGAGCTGGTGTTGGGGCTCCCAGGGATTGGGCTCTTGGAGCTGGTGTTGGGGCCCCCAGGGGTTGGGCCCCTGGAGCTGGGGTTGGGGCCACCAGGGGTTAGGTCCATTTAGCTATGGTTCGGGCGCTCAGGGGTTGGGTCCGTGGAGTTGGTGTTGGGGCCCCAGGGGCTGGGCCCCTGCAGCTAGTGTTGGGGCCCCAGGGGTTAGACCCCTGGAGCTATGGTTCGGGCGCTCAGGGTTTGGGCCCCTGGAGCTGGTGGTGGGGTCCCCAGGGGTTGGGCCCCTGGAGCTGGGGTTCCGGCTCACAGGATTTAGGCCAATGGAGCTATGGTTCGGGCTCTCAGGTGTTGGGCCCCTGGAGCTATGGTTCGTGCGCTCAGGGGTTGGGCCGCTGGAGCTGGTGTTGGGGCCCCTGACCTCATGTCACCCCTTGCTCTCCCATCCCCCACACAGACAGTCCCGACTCCATCACAGTAATGCCCAGACATTTCACTCATGGAGCAACAGTAACACTGTGTGGCCATGCAGGGTAATGCCCAGAGCATTTCCTGCATGGAGCAAGAGTGACACCGTGTGGCCACACAGGGTAGTGCACAGAGCATTTCCCCGCATGGAGCTATGGTTCGGGAGCTCTGTGGTTGGGCCCCTGTAGCTGGTGTTGGGGCTCCCAGGGATTGGGCTCTTGGAGCTGGTGTTGGGGCCCCCAGGGGTTGGGCCCCTGGAGCTGGTGTTGGGGACCCAGGGGTTAAGCCCCTTGCGCTATGGTTCGGTCGCTCAGGGGTTGGGCCCTTGGAGCTGGCGTGCGGGCCCCCAGGGAATAGGCCCCTAGAGCTATGGTTTGGGCACTCTGGGGTTGGGCCCCTGGAGCTGGTGTTGGGGCTCCCAGGGGTTGGGCCCCTGGAGCTGGTGTTGGGGCCCTCAGGGATTAGGCCCCTGGAGCTATGGTTCTGGCGCTCAGGGATCGGGCCCCTGGAGCTGGTTTTGGGGCCCCCAGGGGTTGGGCTCCTGGAGCAGGTGTTGGGGCCCCCAGGGGTCTGTCCCCTGGAGCTGGTGTTGGGGCCCACAGGGGTTGGGCCCCTGGAACTATGGTTCAGGCGCTCTGGGGTTGGGCCCCTGGAGCTGGTGTTGGGGCTCCCAGGGATTGGGCTCTTGTAGCTGGCGTTGGGGTCCCCAGGGGTTGGGCCCCTGGAGCTGGGGTTGGGGTCACCTGGGGTTAGGTCCATGGAGCTATGGTTCGTGCGCTCAGGGGTTGGGTCCCTGGAGTTGGTGTTGGGGCCCCAGGGGCTGGGCCCCTGCAGCTAGTGTTGGTGCCCCAGGGGTTAGACCACTGGAGCTATTATTCGGGCGCTCAGGGTTTGGGCCCTTGGAGCTTGTGTTGGGTCCCCAAGGGGTTTTGCCCCTGGAGCTGGTGTTGGGGACCCAGGGGTTAGGCCCCTGGAGCTATGGTTCGGGCGCACAGGGGTTGGGCCCCTGGAGCTGGGGTGGAGGGCCCCAGGGGTTGGGGCCCTGGAGCTAGTGCTGGGGCCCCCAGGGACTGGGCCCCTGGAGCTATGTTTCGGGAGCTCTGGGGTTGGGCCCCTGTAGCTGGTGTTGGGACTCCCAGGGGTTGGGCCCCTGGAGCTGGTGTTGGGGCCCCAGGGGTTAAGCCCCTGGCGCTATGGTTCGGGCGCTCAGGGGTTGGGCCCTTGGAGTTGGCGTGCGGGCCCCCAGGGAATAGGCACCTAGAGCTATGGTTTGGGCACTCTGGGGTTGGGCCCCTGGAGCTGCTGTTGGGGCTCCCAGGGGTTGGGCTCCTGGAGCTGGTGTTGTGGCCTCCAGGGGTTAGGCCCCTGGAGGTATTGTTCGGGCGCTCAGGGGTTGGGCCCTTGGAGGTTGTTTTGGGACTCCCAGGGTTTGGGCCCCTGGAGCTGGTGTTGGGGCCCCAGGGGTTAAGCCCCTGGTGCTATGGTTCGGGCGCTCAGGGGTTGGGCCCTTGGAGCTGGCGTTCGGGCCCCCAGGGAATAGGCCCCTAGAGCTATGATTTGGGCACTCTGGGGTTGGGCCCTTGGAGCTGGTGTTGGGGCCCCCAGGGATTAGGCCCCTGGAGCTAAGGTTCGGGCACTCAGGGGTTGGGACCCTGGAGCTGGTGTTGGGGACCCCAGGAGTTGGGACCCTGGAGCTGGTGTTGGGGCCCCAGGGGTTAGGCCCCTTGAGCTAAGGCTCGGGCGCTCAGGGGGTGGGCCGCTGGAGCTATGGTTAGGGCGCTCCGGGGTTGGGCCCCTGGAACTTGTGTTGGGATCCCCAGGGGTTGGGCCCCTGGAGCTGGGGTGGGGGCCCTCGGGGATTAGTCCCCTGCAGCTATTGTTCGGGGGCTCAGGGATTGGGCCCCTGGAGCTGGTTTTGGGGCCTCCAGTGGTTGGGACCCTGGAGCTAGGGTTGGGGCCTCCAGGGGTTAGGCCCCTGGATCTTTGGTTCGGCCGCTCATGGGTTGGGCCCCTGGAGCTGATGTTGGGGCCCCAAGGGGTTGGGCCCTTGGAGCTGGTGTTGGGGACCCAGGGGTTAGGCCCCTGGAGCTATGGTTCAGGCGCTCAGGGGTTGGGTCCCTGAAGCTATGGTTCGGGCGCTCAGGGGTTGGGCCCCTGGAGCTGGGGTGGAGGGCCCAAGGGGTTGGGCCCCTTGAGCTGGTGTTGGGGCCCCCACGAATTGGGCCCCTCGAGCTATGTTTCGGGCGCTCTGCGGTTGGGCCACTGGAGCTGGTGTTGGGGACCCAGGTTTTAGGCCCGTGGAGCTATGGTTCAGGCACTCAGGGGTTGGACCCCTGGAGCTATGGTTCGGGCGCTCAGGGGTTGGTTCCCTGAAGCTAGGGTCGAGGGCCCCAGGGGTGGGGCCCCTGGAGCTGGTGTTGGGGCTCCCAGGGATTGGGCTCTTGGAGCTGGTGTTGGGGCCCCCAGGGTTTGGGCCCCTGGAG
Source organism: Gopherus flavomarginatus (assembly GCF_025201925.1). Taxonomy (NCBI): domain Eukaryota; kingdom Metazoa; phylum Chordata; order Testudines; family Testudinidae; genus Gopherus; species Gopherus flavomarginatus. The sequence continues at coordinate 30,725 of NW_026114768.1, read as the reverse complement.
CTGGGGTTGAGGCCACCAGGGGTTACGTCCATGGAGCTATGGTTCAGGCGCTCTGGGGTTGGGCCCCTGGAGCTGCTGTTGGGGCTCCCAGGGATTGGGCTTTTGGAGCTGGTGTTGGGGCCCCCAGGGGTTGGGCCCCTGGAGCTGGGGTTGGGGCCACCAGGGGTTAAGTCCATGGAGCTATGGTTCGGGCGCTCAAGGGTTGGGTCCCTGGAGTTGGTGTTGGGGCCCCAGGGGCTGGGCCCCTGCAGCTAGTGTTGGGGCCCCAGGGGTTAGACCCCTGGAGCTATGGTTCGGGCACTCATGGTTTGGGCCCCTGGAGCTGGTGGTGGGGTCCCCAGGGGTTGGGCCCCTGGAGCTGGTGCTGGGGCCGTCAGGGATTAGGCCCCTGGAGCTATGGTTCTGGCGCTCAGGGATTGGGCCCCTGGAGCTGGTTTTGGGGCCCACAGGGGTTGGGCTCCTGGAGCACGTGTTTGGACCCCCAGGGGTTGGGCCCCTGGAGCTGAGGTTCGGGCCCCCGGGGGTTAGGCCCCTGGAGCTATGGTTCGGGCGCTCAGGGGTTGGGCCCCTGGAACTAGGGTCGAGGGCCCCAGGGGTTGGGCCCCTGTAGCTGGGGTTGGGGCCCCGTGGGTTACACCCCTGGAACTATGGTTCAGGCGCTCTGGGGTTGGGTCCCTGGAGCTGGTGTTGGGGCTCCCAGGGATTGGGTACTTGGAGCTGGTGTTGGGGCCCCCAGGGGTTGGGCCCCTGGAGCTGGGGTTGGGGCCACCAGGGACTAGGTCCATGGAGCTATGGTTCGGGTGCTCAGGGGTTGGGGCCCTGTAGTTGGTGTTGGGGCCACAGGGGCTGGGCCCCTGCAGCTAGTGTTGGGGCCCCAGGGGTTAGACCCCTGGAGCTATGGTTCAGGCGCTCTGGGGTTGGGCCCTTGGAGCTAGTGTTGGGGCCTCCAGCGGTTGGGCTCCTGGAGCTGGTGGTGCCGGCAGGGGTTGGGCCCCTGGAGCTGTGGTTGGGGCCCCCAGGGGTTAGGCCCCTGGAGCTGGGGTTGGGGCCCACAGGGGTTAGACCCCTGGAGCTATGGTTCGGGCGCTCAGGGTTTGGGCCCCTGGAGCTGGTGGTGGGGTCCCCAGGGGTTGGGCCCCTGGAGCTTGTGTTGGGGCCCTCAGGGATTAGGCCCCTGGAGCTATGGTTCTGGCGCTCAGGGATTGGGCCCCTGGAGCTGGTTTTGGGGCCCCCAGGGGTTGGGCTCCTGGAGCAGGTGTTGGGGCCCCCAGGGGTTTGGCCCCTGGAGCTGGTGTTGGGGCTCCCAGGGATTGGGCTCTTGGAGCTGGTGTTGGGGCCCCGAGGGGTTGGGCCCCTGGAGCTGTGGTTGGGGCCACCAGGGGTTAGGTCCATGGAGCTATGGTTCGGGCGCTCAGGGGTTGGGTCCCTGGAGTTGGTGTTGGGGCCCCAGGGGCTGGGCCCCTGCAGCTAGTGTTGGGGCCCCAGGGGTTAGACCCCTGGAGCTATGGTTCGAGCGCTCAGGGTTTGGGCCCCTGGAGCTGGTGGTGGGGCCCACAGGGGTTCGGACCCTGGAGCTGGGGTTGGGGCCCCCGGGGGTTAGGCCCCTGGAGCTATGGTTTGGGCGCTCAGGGGTTGAGCCCCTGGAGCTGGTGTTAGGGCCCCCAGGGGTTGGGCCCCTGGAGCTGTGGTTTGGGCACTCTGGGGTTGGGCCCCTGGAGCTGGTGTTGGGGCTCCCAGGGTTTGGGCCCATGGAGCTGGTGTTGGGGCCCTCAGGGATTAGGCCCCTGGAGCTATGGTTCTGGCGCTCAGGGATTGGGCCCCTGGAGCTGGTTTTGGGGCCCCCAGCGGTTGAGCTCCTGGAGTAGGTGTTGGGGCCAACAGGGGTTGTGCACCTGGAGCTGTGGTTGGGGCCCCCGGGGGTTAGGCCCCTGAAGCTATGGTTCAGGCGCTCAGGGGTTGGGCCCCTGGAGCTGGTGTTTGGACCCCCAGGGGTTGGGCCCCTGGAGCTGGGGTTCGGGCCCCCGGGGGTTAGGCCCCTGGAGCTATGGTTCGGGCGCTCAGGGATTGAGCCCCTGGAGCTGGTTTTGGGGCCCCCCAGGGGTTGGGCCCCTGGAGCTGGGATTGGGGCCTCCAGGGGTTAGGCCCCTGGAGCTTTGGTTCGGGCGCTCAGGGGTTGGGCCCCTGGATCTTGTGTTGGGTCACCAAGGGGTTTTTCCCCTGGAGCTGGTGTTGGGGACCCAGGGGTTAGGCCCCTGGAGCTATGGTTCGGGCGCACAGGCGTTGGGCCCCTGGAGCTATAGTTCGGGCGCTCAGCGGTTGGGCCCCTGGAGCTGGTGTTGGGGCCCCAGGGGCTGGGCCCCTGCAGCTAGTGTTGGGGCCCCAGGGGTTAGACCCCTGGAGCTATGGTTCGGGCGCTCAGGGGTTGGGCCCCTGGAACTATGGTTCGGTCGCTCAGGGGTTGGGCCCCTGGAGCTGGTGTTGGGGCCCCTGACCTAATGTCACCCCTTGCTCTCCCATCCCCCACACAGACAGTCCCGACTCCATCACAGTAATGCCCAGACATTTCACGCATGGAGCAACAGTAACACTGTGTGGCCATGCAGGGTAATGCCCAGAGCATTTCCTGCATGGAGCAAGAGTGACACGGTGTGGCCACATAGGGTAGTGCACAGAGCATTTTCCCGCATGGAGCTATGGTTCTGGAGCTCTGGTGTTGGGCCCCTGTAGCTGGTGTTGGGACTCCCAGGGGTTGGGCCCCTGGAGCTGGTGTTGGGACTCCCAGGGGTTGGGCCCCTGGAGCTGGTGTTGGGGCCCCAGGGGTTAAGCCCCTTGCGCTATTGTTCGGTCTCTCAGGGGTTCGGCCCCTGGAGCTGGTGAGATGCCCCAGGGGTTAGGCCCCTGGAGCTATGGTTCGGGCGCTCAGGGGTTGGGACCCTGGAGCTGGGGTCGAGGGCCCCAGGGGTTGGGCCCCTGGAGCTGGGGTTGGGGCCCCGGGGGTTACGCCCCTGGAGCTGGGGTTGGGCCCCTGGAGCTGGTGAGGGGCCCCAGGGGTTAGGCCCCTGGAGCTATGGTTCGGACGCTCAGGGGTTGGGCCCCAGGAGCTGGGGTTGAGTGCCCCAGGGGTTGGGCCCCTGGAGCTGGGGTTGGGGCCCCGGGGGTTACGCCCCTGGAGCTGGGGTTGGGGTCCCCAGTGGTTAGGACCCTGGAGCTATGGTTCGGGCGCTCAGGGGTTGAGCCCCTGGAGCTGGTGTTAGGGCCCCCAGGGGTTGGGCCCCTGGAGCTATGGTTAGGGTGCTCCGGGGTTCGTCCCCTGGATCTTGTTTTGGGGCCCCCAGGGGTTGGGCTCCTGGAGCTGGTGTTGGGGCCCCCAGGGGTTGGGCTTCTGAAGCTGGTGTTGGGGCCCCCAGGGGTTGGGCACCTGGAGTTGGGGTTGGGGCCCTCGGGGGTTAGGCCTCTGCAGCTATGGTTCGGGCGCTCAGGGGTTGGGCCGCTGGAACTGGGGTCGAGGGCCCCAGGGGTTGGGCCCCTGGAGCTGGGGTTGGGGCCCCGTATGTTATGCCCCTGGAGCTGGGGTTGGGGCCCCCAGGGGTTAGGCCCCTGGAGCTATGGTTCAGGCGCTCTGGGGTTGGGCCCCTGGAGCTGGTGTTGGGGCTCCCAGGGATTGGGCTCTTGGAGCTGGTGTTGTGGCCTCCAGGGGTTGGGCCCCTGGAGCTGGGCTTGGGGCCACCAGGGGTTAGGTCCATGGAGCTATGGTTCGGGCGCTCAGGGGTTGGGTCCCTGGAGTTGGTGTTGGGGCCCCAGGGGCTGGGCCCCTGCAGCTAGTGTTGGGGCCCCAGGGGTTAGACCCCTGGAGCTATGGTTCGGGCGCTCAGGGTTTGGGCCCCTGGACCTGGTGGTGAGGCCCCCAGGGGTTGGGCCCCTGGAGCTGGGGTTGGGGCCCACAGGATTTAGGCCCCTTTAGCTATGGTTCAGGCTCTCAGGGGTTGGGCCCCTGGAGGTGGTGTTGGGGCCCCAGGGGCTTGGCCCCTGCAGCTAGTGTTGGGGCCCCAGGGGTTAGACCCCTGGAGCTATGGTTTGGGCGCTCAGGGGTTGGGCCCTTGGAGCTGGCGTGCGGGCCCCCAGGGAATAGGCCCCTAGAGCTGTGGTTTGGGCACTCTGGGGTTGGGCCCCTGGAGCTGGTCTTGGGGCTCCCAGGGTTTGGGCCCATGGAGCTGGTGTTGGGGCCCTCAGGGATTAGGCCCCTGGAGCTATGGTTCTGGCGCTCAGGGATTGGGCCCCTGGAGCTGGTTTTGGGGCCCCCAGCGGTTGAGCTCCTGGAGTAGGTGTTGGGGCCAACAGGGGTTGTGCACCTGGAGCTGTGGTTGGGGCCCCCGGGGGTTAGGCCCCTGAAGCTATGGTTCAGGCGCTCAGGGGTTGGGCCCCTGGAGCTGGTGTTTGGACCCCCAGGGGTTGGGCCCCTGGAGCTGGGGTTCGGGCCCCCGGGGGTTAGGCCCCTGGAGCTATGGTTCGGGCGCTCAGGGATTGAGCCCCTGGAGCTGGTTTTGGGGCCCCCCAGGGGTTGGGCCCCTGGAGCTGGGATTGGGGCCTCCAGGGGTTAAGCCCCTGGAGCTTTGGTTCGGGCGCTCAGGGGTTGGGCCCCTGGATCTTGTGTTGGGTCACCAAGGGGTTTTTCCCCTGGAGCTGGTGTTGGGGACCCAGGGGTTAGGCCCCTGGAGCTATGGTTCGGGCGCACAGGCGTTGGGCCCCTGGAGCTATAGTTCGGGAGCTCAGCGGTTGGGCCCCTGGAGCTGGTGTTGGTGCCCCAGGGGCTGGGCCCCTGCAGCTAGTGTTGGGGCCCCAGGGGTTAGACCCCTGGAGCTATGGTTCGGGCGCTCAGGGGTTGGGCCCCTGGAACTATGGTTCGGTCGCTCAGGGGTTGGGCCCCTGGAGCTGGTGTTGGGGCCCCTGACCTAATGTCACCCCTTGCTCTCCCATCCCCCACACAGACAGTCCCGACTCCATCACAGTAATGCCCAGACATTTCACGCATGGAGCAACAGTAACACTGTGTGGCCATGCAGGGTAATGCCCAGAGCATTTCCTGCATGGAGCAAGAGTGACACGGTGTGGCCACATAGGGTAGTGCACAGAGCATTTCCCCGCATGGAGCTATGGTTCTGGAGCTCTGGTGTTGGGCCCCTGTAGCTGGTGTTGGGACTCCCAGGGGTTGGGCCCCTGGAGCTGGTGTTGGGACTCCCAGGGGTTGGGCCCCTGGAGCTGGTGTTGGGGCCCCAGGGGTTAAGCCCCTTGCGCTATTGTTCGGTCTCTCAGGGGTTCGGCCCCTGGAGCTGGTGAGAGGCCCCAGGGGTTAGGCCCCTGGAGCTATGGTTCGGGCGCTCAGGGGTTGGGACCCTGGAGCTGGGGTCGAGGGCCCCAGGGGTTGGGCCCCTGGAGCTGGGGTTGGGGCCCCGGGGGTTACGCCCCTGGAGCTGGGGTTGGGCCCCTGGAGCTGGTGAGGGGCCCCAGGGTTAGGCCCCTGGAGCTATGGTTCGGACGCTCAGGGGTTGGGCCCCTGGAGCTGGGGTTGAGTGCCCCAGGGGTTGGGCCCCTGCAGCTAGTGTTGGGGCCCCAGGGGTTAGACCCCTGGAGCTATGGTTCGGGCGCTCAGGGTTTGGGCCCCTGGACCTGGTGGTGAGGCCCCCAGGGGTTGGGCCCCTGGAGCTGGGGTTGGGGCCCACAGGATTTAGGCCCCTTTAGCTATGGTTCAGGCTCTCAGGGGTTGGGCCCCTGGAGGTGGTGTTGGGGCCCCAGGGGCTTGGCCCCTGCAACTAGTGTTGGGGCCCCAGGGGTTAGACCCCTGGAGCTATGGTTTGGGCGCTCAGGGGTTGGGCCCTTGGAGCTGGCGTGCGGGCCCCCAGGGAATAGGCCCCTAGAGCTGTGGTTTGGGCACTCTGGGGTTGGGCCCCTGGAGCTGGTGTTGGGGCACCCAGGGTTTGGGCCCATGGAGCTGGTGTTGGGGCCCTCAGGGATTAGGCCCCTGGAGCTATGGTTCTGGCGCTCAGGGATTGGGCCCCTGGAGCTGGTTTTGGGGCCCCCAGCGGTTGAGCTCCTGGAGTAGGTGTTGGGGCCAACAGGGGTTGTGCACCTGGAGCTGTGGTTGGGGCCCCCGGGGGTTAGGCCCCTGAAGCTATGGTTCAGGCGCTCAGGGGTTGGGCCCCTGGAGCTGGTGTTTGGACCCCCAGGGGTTGGGCCCCTGGAGCTGGGGTTCGGGCCCCCGGGGGTTAGGCCCCTGGAGCTATGGTTCGGGCGCTCAGGGATTGAGCCCCTGGAGCTGGTTTTGGGGCCCCCCAGGGGTTGGGCCCCTGGAGCTGGGATTGGGGCCTCCAGGGGTTAGGCCCCTGGAGCTTTGGTTCGGGCGCTCAGGGGTTGGGCCCCTGGATCTTGTGTTGGGTCACCAAGGGGTTTTTCCCCTGGAGCTGGTGTTGGGGACCCAGGGGTTAGGCCCCTGGAGCTATGGTTCGGGCGCACAGGCGTTGGGCCCCTGGAGCTATAGTTCGGGCGCTCAGCGGTTGGGCCCCTGGAGCTGGTGTTGGTGCCCCAGGGGCTGGGCCCCTGCAGCTAGTGTTGGGGCCCCAGGGGTTAGACCCCTGGAGCTATGGTTCGGGCGCTCAGGGGTTGGGTCCCTGGAGTTGGTGTTGGGGTCCCAGGGGCTGGGCCCCTGCAGCTAGTGTTGGTGCCCCAGGGGTTAGACCCCTGGAGCTATGGTTCGGGCGCTCAGGGTTTTGGCCCTTGGAGCTTGTGTTGGGTCCCCAAGGGGTTTTGCCCCTGAAGCTGGTGTTGGGGACCCAGGGGTTAGGCCCCTGGAGCTATGGTTCGGGCGCACAGGGGTTGGGCCCCTGGAGCTATGTTTCGGGCGCTCTGGGCTTGGGCCCCTGGAGCTGGGGTGGAGGGCCCCAGGGGTTGGGCTCCTGGAGCTAGTGTTGGGGCCCCCAGGGATTGGGCCCTTGGAGCTATGTTTCGGGCGCTCTGGTGTTGGGCCCCTGGAGCTAGTGTTGGTGCCCCCAGGGGTTGGGTCCCTGGAGCTGGTGGTGCCCGCAGGGGTTGAGCCCCTGGAGCTGGTGTTGGGGCCCACAGGGGTTGCGCCCCTGGAGCTCGTGTTGGGGCCCCCAGGGGTTAGGCCTCTGGAGCTATGGTTCGGGCGCTCAGGGGTTGGGCCCCTGGAGCTGGTGTTGGGGCCCACAGGGGTTCGGACCCTGGAGCTGGGGTTGGGGCCCCCGGGGGTTAGGCTCCTGGAGCTATGGTTTGGGCGCTCAGGGGTTGGGCCCCTGGAGCTGGGGTTGGGGCCCTAGGGGGTTAGGCCTATGCAGCTATGGTTCGGGCGCTCAGGGGTTGGGCCCCTGGAACTGGGGTCGAGGGCCCCAGGGGTTGGGCCCCTGGAGCTGGGGTTGGGGCCCCGTGGGTTACGCCCCTGGAGCTGGGGTTGGTGCCCCCAGGGGTTAGGGCCCTGGAGCTATGGTTAGGGCGCTCAGGGGTTTGGCCCCTGGAGCTCGTGTTGGGGCCCCCAGGGGTTTGGCCCCTGGAACTATGGTTCAGGCGCTCTGGGGTTGGGCCCCTGGAGCTGGTGTTGGGGCTCCCAGGGATTGGGCTCTTGGAGCTGGTGTTGGGGCCCCCAGGGGTTGGGCCCCTGGAGCTGGGGTTGGGGCCACCAGGGGTTAGGTCCATTTAGCTATGGTTCGGGCGCTCAGGGGTTGGGTCCGTGGAGTTGGTGTTGGGGCCCCAGGGGCTGGGCCCCTGCAGCTAGTGTTGGGGCCCCAGGGGTTAGACCCCTGGAGCTATGGTTCGGGCGCTCAGGGTTTGGGCCCCTGGAGCTGGTGGTGGGGTCCCCAGGGGTTGGGCCCCTGGAGCTGGGGTTCCGGCCCACAGGATTTAGGCCAATGGAGCTATGGTTCGGGCTCTCAGGTGTTGGGCCCCTGGAGCTATGGTTCGTGCGCTCAGGGGTTGGGCCGCTGGAGCTGGTGTTGGGGCCCCTGACCTCATGTCACCCCTTGCTCTCCCATCCCCCACACAGACAGTCCCGACTCCATCACAGTAATGCCCAGACATTTCACGCATGGAGCAAGAGTGACACCGTGTGGCCACACAGGGTAGTGCACAGAGCATTTCCCCGCATGGAGCTATGGTTCGGGAGCTCTGTGGTTGGGCCCCTGTAGCTGGTGTTGGGACTCCCAGGGGTTGGGCCCCTGGAGCTGGTGTTGGGGACCCAGGGGTTAAGCCCCTTGCGCTATGGTTCGGTCGCTCAGGGGTTGGGCCCTTGGAGCTGGCGTGCGGGCCCCCAGGGAATAGGCCCCTAGAGCTATGGTTTGGGCACTCTGGGGTTGGGCCCCTGGAGCTGGTGTTGGGGCTCCCAGGGGTTGGGCCCCTGGAGCTGGTGTTGGGGCCCTCAGGGATTAGGCCCCTGGAGCTATGGTTCTGGCGCTCAGGGATCGGGCCCCTGGAGCTGGTTTTGGGGCCCCCAGGGGTTGGGCTCCTGGAGCAGGTGTTGGGGCCCCCAGGGGTCTGTCCCCTGGAGCTGGTGTTGGGGCCCACAGGGGTTGGGCCCCTGGAACTATGGTTCAGGCGCTCTGGGGTTGGGCCCCTGGAGCTGGTGTTGGGGCTCCCAGGGATTGGGCTCTTGTAGCTGGCGTTGGGGTCCCCAGGGGTTGGGCCCCTGGAGCTGGGGTTGGGGTCAGCTGGGGTTAGGTCCATGGAGCTATGGTTCGTGCGCTCAGGGGTTGGGTCCCTGGAGTTCGTGTTGGGGCCCCAGGGGCTGGGCCCCTGCAGCTAGTGTTGGTGCCCCAGGGGTTAGACCACTGGAGCTATTATTCGGGCGCTCAGGGTTTGGGCCCTTGGAGCTTGTGTTGGGTCCCCAAGGGGTTTTGCCCCTGGAGCTGGTGTTGGGGACCCAGGGGTTAGGCCCCTGGAGCTATGGTTCGGGCGCACAGGGGTTGGGCCCCTGGAGCTGGGGTGGAGGGCCCCAGGGGTTGGGGCCCTGGAGCTAGTGCTGGGGCCCCCAGGGACTGGGCCCCTGGAGCTATGTTTCGGGAGCTCTGGGGTTGGGCCCCTGTAGCTGGTGTTGGGACTCCCAGGGGTTGGGCCCCTGGAGCTGGTGTTGGGGCCCCAGGGGTTAAGCCCCTGGCGCTATGGTTCGGGCGCTCAGGGGTTGGGCCCTTGGAGTTGGCGTGCGGGCCCCCAGGGAATAGGCACCTAGAGCTATGGTTTGGGCACTCTGGGGTTGGGCCCCTGGAGCTGCTGTTGGGGCTCCCAGGGGTTGGGCTCCTGGAGCTGGTGTTGTGGCCTCCAGGGGTTAGGCCCCTGGAGGTATTGTTCGGGCGCTCAGGGGTTGGGCCCTTGGAGGTTGTTTTGGGACTCCCAGGGTTTGGGCCCCTGGAGCTGGTGTTGGGGCCCCAGGGGTTAAGCCCCTGGTGCTATGGTTCGGGCGCTCAGGGGTTGGGCCCTTGGAGCTGGCGTGCGGGCCCCCAGGGAATAGGCCCCTAGAGCTATGATTTGGGCACTCTGGGGTTGGGCCCTTGGAGCTGGTGTTGGGGCCCCCAGGGATTAGGCCCCTGGAGCTAAGGTTCGGGCACTCAGGGGTTGGGACCCTGGAGCTGGTGTTGGGGACCCCAGGAGTTGGGACCCTGGAGCTGGTGTTGGGGCCCCAGGGGTTAGGCCCCTTGAGCTAAGGCTCGGGCGCTCAGGGGGTGGGCCGCTGGAGCTATGGTTAGGGCGCTCCGGGGTTGGGCCCCTGGAACTTGTGTTGGGATCCCCAGGGGTTGGGCCCCTGGAGCTGGGGTGGGGGCCCTCGGGGATTAGTCCCCTGCAGCTATTGTTCGGGGGCTCAGGGATTGGGCCCCTGGAGCTGGTTTTGGGGCCTCCAGTGGTTGGGACCCTGGAGCTAGGGTTGGGGCCTCCAGGGGTTAGGCCCCTGGATCTTTGGTTCGGCCGCTCATGGGTTGGGCCCCTGGAGCTGATGTTGGGGCCCCAAGGGGTTGGGCCCTTGGAGCTGGTGTTGGGGACCCAGGGGTTAGGCCCCTGGAGCTATGGTTCAGGCGCTCAGGGGTTGGGTCCCTGAAGCTATGGTTCGGGCGCTCAGGGGTTGGGCCCCTGGAGCTGGGGTGGAGGGCCCCAGGGGTTGGGCCCCTTGAGCTGGTGTTGGGGCCCCCAGGAATTGGGCCCCTCGAGCTATGTTTCGGGCGCTCTGCGGTTGGGCCACTGGAGCTGCTGTTGGGGACCCAGGTTTTAGGCCCGTGGAGCTATGGTTCAGGCACTCAGGGGTTGGACCCCTGGAGCTATGGTTCGGGCGCTCAGGGGTTGGTTCCCTGAAGCTAGGGTCGAGGGCCCCAGGGGTGGGGCCCCTGGAGCTGGTGTTGGGGCTCCCAGGGATTGGGCTCTTGGAGCTGGTGTTGGGGCCCCCAGGGGTTGGGCCCCTGGAGCTGGGGTTGAGGCCACCAGGGGTTACGTCCATGGAGCTATGGTTCAGGCGCTCTGGGGTTGGGCCCCTGGAGCTGCTGTTGGGGCTCCCAGGGATTGGGCTTTTGGAGCTGGTGTTGGGGCCCCCAGGGGTTGGGCCCCTGGAGCTGGGGTTGGGGCCACCAGGGGTTAAGTCCATGGAGCTATGGTTCGGGCGCTCAAGGGTTGGGTCCCTGGAGTTGGTGTTGGGGCCCCAGGGGTGGGCCCCTGCAGCTAGTGTTGGGGCCCCAGGGGTTAGACCCCTGGAGCTATGGTTCGGGCACTCATGGTTTGGGCCCCTGGAGCTGGTGGTGGGGTCCCCAGGGGTTGGGCCCCTGGAGCTGGTGCTGGGGCCGTCAGGGATTAGGCCCCTGGAGCTATGGTTCTGGCGCTCAGGGATTGGGCCCCTGGAGCTGGTTTTGGGGCCCACAGGGGTTGGGCTCCTGGAGCAGGTGTTTGGACCCCCAGGGGTTGGGCCCCTGGAGCTGAGGTTCGGGCCCCCGGGGGTTAGGCCCCTGGAGCTATGGTTCGGGCGCTCAGGGGTTGGGCCCCTGGAACTAGGGTCGAGGGCCCCAGGGGTTGGGCCCCTGTAGCTGGGGTTGGGGCCCCGTGGGTTACACCCCTGGAACTATGGTTCAGGCGCTCTGGGGTTGGGTCCCTGGAGCTGGTGTTGGGGCTCCCAGGGATTGGGTACTTGGAGCTGGTGTTGGGGCCCCCAGGGGTTGGGCCCCTGGAGCTGGGGTTGGGGCCACCAGGGGTTAGGTCCATGGAGCTATGGTTCGGGCGCTCAGGGGTTGGGGCCCTGTAGTTGGTGTTGGGGCCACAGGGGCTGGGCCCCTGCAGCTAGTGTTGGGGCCCCAGGGGTTAGACCCCTGGAGCTATGGTTCGGGCGCTCTGGGGTTGGGCCCTTGGAGCTAGTGTTGGGGCCTCCAGCGGTTGGGCTCCTGGAGCTGGTGGTGCCGGCAGGGGTTGGGCCCCTGGAGCTGTGGTTGGGGCCCCCAGGGGTTAGGCCCCTGGAGCTGGGGTTGGGGCCCACAGGGGTTAGACCCCTGGAGCTATGGTTCGGGCGCTCAGGGTTTGGGCCCCTGGAGCTGGTGGTGGGGTCCCCAGGGGTTGGGCCCCTGGAGCTTGTGTTGGGGCCCTCAGGGATTAGGCCCCTGGAGCTATGGTTCTGGCGCTCAGGGATTGGGCCCCTGGAGCTGGTTTTGGGGCCCCCAGGGGTTGGGCTCCTGGAGCAGGTGTTGGGGCCCCCAGGGGTTTGGCCCCTGGAGCTGGTGTTGGGGCTCCCAGGGATTGGGCTCTTGGAGCTGGTGTTGGGGCCCCGAGGGGTTGGGCCCCTGGAGCTGGGGTTGGGGCCACCAGGGGTTAGGTCCATGGAGCTATGGTTCGGGCGCTCAGGGGTTGGGTCCCTGGAGTTGGTGTTGGGGCCCCAGGGGCTGGGCCCCTGCAGCTAGTGTTGGGGCCCCAGGGGTTAGACCCCTGGAGCTATGGTTCGGGCGCTCAGGGTTTGGGCCCCTGGAGCTGGTGGTGGGGCCCACAGGGGTTCGGACCCTGGAGCTGGGGTTGGGGCCCCCGGGGGTTAGGCCCCTGGAGCTATGGTTTGGGCGCTCAGGGGTTGAGCCCCTGGAGCTGGTGTTAGGGCCCCCAGGGGTTGGGCCCCTGGAGCTATGGTTAGGGTGCTCCGGGGTTCGTCCCCTGGATCTTGTGTTGGGGCCCCCAGGGGTTGGGCTTCTGAAGCTGGTGTTGGGGCCCCCAGGGGTTGGGCACCTGGAGTTGGGGTTGGGGCCCTCGGGGGTTAGGCCTCTGCAGCTATGGTTCGGGCGCTCAGGGGTTGGGCCGCTGGAACTGGGGTCGAGGGCCCCAGGGGTTGGGCCCCTGGAGCTGGGGTTGGGGCCCCGTATGTTATGCCCCTGGAGCTGGGGTTGGGGCCCCCAGGGGTTAGGCCCCTGGAGCTATGGTTCAGGCGCTCTGGGGTTGGGCCCCTGGAGCTGGTGTTGGGGCTCCCAGGGATTGGGCTCTTGGAGCTGGTGTTGTGGCCCCCAGGGGTTGGGCCCCTGGAGCTGGGCTTGGGGCCACCAGGGGTTAGGTCCATGGAGCTATGGTTCGGGCGCTCAGGGGTTGGGTCCCTGGAGTTGGTGTTGGGGCCCCAGGGGCTGGGCCCCTGCAGCTAGTGTTGGGGCCCCAGGGGTTAGACCCCTGGAGCTATGGTTCGGGCGCTCAGGGTTTGGGCCCCTGGACCTGGTGGTGAGGCCCCCAGGGGTTGGGCCCCTGGAGCTGGGGTTGGGGCCCACAGGATTTAGGCCCCTTTAGCTATGGTTCAGGCTCTCAGGGGTTGGGCCCCTGGAGGTGGTGTTGGGGCCCCAGGGGCTTGGCCCCTGCAGCTAGTGTTGGGGCCCCAGGGGTTAGACCCCTGGAGCTATGGTTTGGGCGCTCAGGGGTTGGGCCCTTGGAGCTGGCGTGCGGGCCCCCAGGGAATAGGCCGCTAGAGCTGTGGTTTGGGCACTCTTGGGTTGGGCCCCTGGAGCTGGTGTTGGGGCTCCCAGGGTTTGGGCCCATGGAGCTGGTGTTGGGGCCCTCAGGGATTAGGCCCCTGGAGCTATGGTTCTGGCGCTCAGGGATTGGGCCCCTGGAGCTGGTTTTGGGGCCCCCAGCGGTTGAGCTCCTGGAGTAGGTGTTGGGGCCAACAGGGGTTGTGCACCTGGAGCTGTGGTTGGGGCCCCCGGGGGTTAGGCCCCTGAAGCTATGGTTCAGGCGCTCAGGGGTTGGGCCCCTGTAGCTGGTGTTTGGACCCCCAGGGGTTGGGCCCCTGGAGCTGGGGTTCGGGCCCCCGGGGGTTAGGCCCCTGGAGCTATGGTTCGGGCGCTCAGGGATTGAGCCCCTGGAGCTGGTTTTGGGGCCCCCCAGGGGTTGGGCCCCTGGAGCTGGGATTGGGGCCTCCAGGGGTTAGGCCCCTGGAGCTTTGGTTCGGGCGCTCAGGGGTTGGGCCCCTGGATCTTGTGTTGGGTCACCAAGGGGTTTTTCCCCTGGAGCTGGTGTTGGGGACCCAGGGGTTAGGCCCCTGGAGCTATGGTTCGGGCGCACAGGCGTTGGGCCCCTGGAGCTATAGTTCGGGCGCTCAGCGGTTGGGCCCCTGGAGCTGGTGTTGGGGCCCCAGGGGCTGGGCCCCTGCAGCTAGTGTTGGGGCCCCAGGGGTTAGACCCCTGGAGCTATGGTTCGGGCGCTCAGGGGTTGGGCCCCTGGAACTATGGTTCGGTCGCTCAGGGGTTGGTCCCCTGGAGCTGGTGTTGGGGCCCCTGACCTAATGTCACCCCTTGCTCTCCCATCCCCCACACAGACAGTCCCGACTCCATCACAGTAATGCCCAGACATTTCACGCATGGAGCAACAGTAACACTGTGTGGCCATGCAGGGTAATGCCCAGAGCATTTCCTGCATGGAGCAAGAGTGACACGGTGTGGCCACATAGGGTAGTGCACAGAGCATTTCCCCGCATGGAGCTATGGTTCTGGAGCTCTGGTGTTGGGCCCCTGTAGCTGGTGTTGGGACTCCCAGGGGTTGGGCCCCTGGAGCTGGTGTTGGGGCCCCAGGGGTTAAGCCCCTTGCGCTATGGTTCGGGCGCTCAGGGGTTGGGCCCTTGGAGCTGGCGTGCGGGCCCCCAGGGAATAGGCCCCTAGAGCTATGGTTTGGGCACTCTGGGGCTGGGCCCCTGGAGCTGGTGTTGGGGCCCCCAGGGGTTGGGCCCCTGGAGCTGTGGTTGGGGCCCCCGGGGGTTAGGCCCCTGGAGCTATGGTTCGGGCGCTCAGGGGTTGGGCCCCTGTAGCTGGTGTTTGGACCCCCAGGGGTTGGGCCCCTGGAGCTGGGGTTCGGGCCCCCGGGGGTTAGGACCCTGGAGCTATGGTTCGGGCGCTCAGGGATTGAGCCCCTGGAGCTGGTTTTGGGGCCCCCCGGGGTTGGGCCCCTGGAGCTGGGATTGGGGCCTCCAGGGTTTAGGCCCCTTGAGCTGTGGTTCGGGTGCACAGGGGTTGGGCCCCTGGAGCTATAGTTCGGGCGCTCAGCGGTTAGGCCCCTGGAGCTGGGGTGGAGGGCCCCAGGGGTTGGGCCCCTGGAGCTAGGGTTGGGGCCCCCAGGGATTGGGCCCCTGGAGGTATGTTTCGGGCGCTCTGGGGTTGGGCCCCTGGAGCTAGTGTTGGGGCCCCCAGGGGTTGGGCTCCTGGAGCTGGTGGTGCCCGCAGGGGTTGGGCCCCTGGAGCTGTGGTTGGGGCCCCCAGGGGTTAGGCCTCTGGAGCTATGGTTTGGGCACTCAGGGGTTGGGCCCCTGGAGCTGGTGTTGGGGCGCACAGGGGTTCGAACCCTTTAGCTGGGGTTTGGTCCCCTGGGGGTTAGGCCCCTGGAGCTATGGTTTTGGCACTCAGGGGTTGGGCCCCTGGAGCTGGTGTTGGGGCCCCCAGGGGTTGGGCCCCTGGAGCTATTTTTAGGACGCTCCGGGGTTCGGCCCCTGGAACTTGTGTTGGGGCCCCCAGGGGTTGGGCTCCTGGAGCTGGTGTTGGGGCCCCCAGGGGTTGGGCCCCTGAAGCTAGTGTTGGGGCCCCCAGGGGTTGGGCCCCTGGAGCTGGGGTTGGGGCCCTTGGGGGTTAGGGCTCTGCAGCTATGGTTCGGGCGCTCAGGGGTTGGGCCCCTGGAACTGGGGTCGAGGGCCCCAGGGGTTGGGCCCCTGGAGCTGGGGTTGGGGCCCCAGGGGTTAGACCCCTGGAGCTATGGTTCGGCCGCTCAGGGTTTGTTCCCCTGGAGCTGGTGGTGGGGCCCCCAGGGGTTGCTCCCCTGGAGTTGGGGTTGGGGCCCACAGGATTTAGGCCCCTGGAGCTATGGTTCGTGCTCTCAGGGGTTGGGCCCCTGGAGCTGGTGTTGGGGCCCCCAGGGGTTAGGCCCCTGGAGCTATGCTTCGGGCGCTCAGGGGTTGGGCCGCTGGAGCTGGTGTTGGGGCCCCTGACCTAATGTCACCCCTTGCTCTCCCATCCCCCACACAGACAGTCCCGACTCCATCACAGTAATGCCCAGACATTTCACGCATGGAGCAACAGTAACACTGTGTGGCCATGCAGGGTAATGCCCAGAGCATTTCCTGCATGGAGCAAGAGTGACACCGTGTGGCCACATAGGGTAGTGCACAGAGCATTTCCCCGCATGGAGCTATGGTTCGGGAGCTCTGGAGTTGGGCCCCTGCAGCTGGTGTTGGGAGTCCCAGGGGTTGGGCCCCTGGAGCTGGTGTTGTGGCCCCAGGGGTTAAGCCCCTTGTGCTATGGTTCGGGCGCTCAGGGGTTGGGCCCTTGGAGCTGGCGTGCGGGCCCCCAGGGAATAGGCAACTAGAGCTATGGTTTGGGCACTCTGGGGTTGGGCCCCTGGAGCTGGTGTTGGGGCTCCCAGGGGTTGGGCACGTGGAGCTGGTGTTGGGGCCCTCAGGGATTAGGCCCCTGGAGCTATGGTTCTGACGCTCAGGGATTGGGGCCCTGGAGCTGGTTTTGGGGCCCCCAGTGGTTGGGCTCCTGGAGCAGGTGTTGGAGCCCCCAGGGGTTGGGCCTCTGGAGCTGTGGTTGGGGCCCCCGGGGGTTAGGCCCCTGGAGGTATGATTCGGGCGCTCAGGGATTGGGCCCCTGGAGCTGGTGTTTGGACCCCCAGGGGTTGGGCCCCTGGAGCTGGGGTTCGGGCCCCCGGGGGTTAGGCCCCTGGACCTATGGTTCAGGCGCTCAGGGATTGAGCCTCTGGAGCTGGTGTTGGGGTCCCCAGGGGTTGGGCCCCTGAAGCTGGTGTTGGGGACCCCAGGGGTTGGGCCGTTGGAGCTGGGGTTGGGGCCCTCGGAGGTTAGGCGTCTGCAGCTATGGTTCGGGCGCTCAGGTGTTGGGCCCCTGGAACTGGGGTCGAGGGCCCCAGGGGTTGGGCCCCTGGATCTGGGGTTGGGGCCCCGTGGGTTACGCCCCTGGAGCTGGGGT
Source organism: Gopherus flavomarginatus (assembly GCF_025201925.1). NCBI lineage: Eukaryota > Metazoa > Chordata > Testudines > Testudinidae > Gopherus > Gopherus flavomarginatus. Next base: position 14,277 of record NW_026114768.1, on the reverse strand, counting down.
TGGGGCCCCCGGGGGTTATGCCCCTGGAGCTATGGTTCGGGCGCTCAGGGGTTAGGCCCCTGTAGCTGGTGTTTAGACCCCCAGGGGTTGGGCCCCTGGAGCAGGGATTGGGCCCTCCAGGGGTTAGGCCGCTGGAGCTTTGGTTCGGGCGCTCAGGGGTTGGGCCCCTGGAGCTTGTGTTGGGTCCCCAAGGGGTTTTGCCCCTGCAGCTGGTGTTGGGGACCCAGGGGTTAGGCCCCTGGAGCTATGGTTCGGGCGCACAGGGGTTGGGCACCTGGAGCTATAGTTTGGGCGCTCAGCGGTTGGGCCCCTGGAGCTGGGGTGGAGGGCCCCAGGGGTTGGGCCCCTGGAGCTAGTGTTGAGGCCCCCAGGGATTGGGCCCCTGGAGCTATGTTTCGGGCGCTCTGGGGTTGGGCTCCTGGAGGTAGTGTTGGGGTCCCCAGGGGTTGGGCTCCTGGACCTGGTGGTGTCCGCAGGGGTTGGGCCCCTGGAGCTGTGGTTGTGGCCGCCAGGGGTTAGGCCTCTGGAGCTATGGTTCGGGCGCTCAGGGGTTGGGCCCCTGGAGCTGGTGTTGGGGCCCACAGGGGTTCGGACCCTGGAGCTGGGGTTGGGGCCCCCGGGGGTTAGGCCTCTGCAGCTGTGGTTCGGGCGCTCAGGGGTTGGGCCCCTGGAACTGGGGTCGAGGGCCCCCGGGGTTGGGCTCCTGGAGCTGGTGTTGGGGCCCCCAGGGGTTGGGCCCCTGGAACTATGGTTCAGGCGCTCTAGGGTTCGGCCCCTGGAGCTACTGTTGGGGCTCCCAGGGATTGGGCTCTTGGAGCCGGTGTTGGGGCCCCCAGGGGTTGGGCCCCTGGAGCTGGGGTTGGGGCCACCAGGGGTTAGGTCCATGGAACTATGGTTCAGGCGCTCTGGGGTTGGGCCCCTGGAGCTGGTGTTGGGGCTCCCAGGGATTGGGCTCTTGGAGCTGGTGTTGGGGCCCCCAGGGGTTGGGCCCCTTGAACTGGGGTTGGGGTCACCAGGGGTTAGGTCCATGGAGCTATGGTTCGGGCGCTCAGGGGTTGGGGTCCTGGAGTTGGTGTTGGGGCCCCACGGGCTGGGCCCCTGCAGCTAGTGTTGGGGTCCCAGGGGTTAGACCCCTGGAGCTATGGTTCGGGCGCTCAGGGTTTGGGCCCCTGGAGCTGGTGGTGGGGCCCCCAGGGGTTGGGCCCCTGGAGCTAGGGTTGGGGCCCCCGGGGGTTAGGCCCCTGAAGCTATGGTTCGGGCGCTCAGGGATTGGGCTCTTGGAGCTGGTGTTGGGGCCCCCAGGGGTTGGGCCCCTGGAGCTGGGGTTGGGGCCACCAGGGGTTAGGTCCATGGAGCTATGGTTCGGGCGCTTAGGGGTTGGGTCCCTGGAGTTGGTGTTGGGGCCCCTGACCTAATGTCACCCCTTGCTCTCCCAACCCCCACACAGACAGTCCCGACTCCATCACAGTAAGGCCCAGACATTTCACGCATGGAGCAACAGTAACACTGTGTGGCCATCCAGGGTAATGCCCAGAGCATTTCCTGCATAGAGCAAGAGTGACACCGTGTGGCCACATAGGGTAGTGCACAGAGCATTTCCCCGCATGAAGCTATGGTTCGGGAGCTCTGGGGTTGGGCCCCTGTCGCTGGTGTTGGGACTCCCAGGGGTTAGGCCCCTGGAGCTATGGTTCGGGCGCTCAGGGGTTGGGCCCCTGAAGCTGGTGTTGGGGCCCCCAGGGGTTGGGCCCCTGGAGCTGGGGTTGGGGCCCTCGGGGGTTAGGCGTCTGCAGCTATGGTTCCGGAGCTCAGGGGTTGGGCCCCTGGAGCTGGGGTTGGGGCCCCGTGGGTTACGCCCCTGGAGCTGGCGTTGGGGCCCCCGGGGGTTAGGCCCCTGGAGCTATATTTCGGGCGCTCAGGGGTTGGGCCCCTGTAGCTGGTGTTTGGACCCCCAAGGGGTTGGGCCCCTGGAGCTGGGGTTCGGGCCCCCAGGGGTTAGGCCCCTGGAGCTGGGATTGCGGCCTCCAGGGGTTAGGCCCCTGGAGCTTTGGTTCGGGCGCTCAGGGGTTGGGCCCCTGGAGCTTGTGTTGGGTCCCCAAGGGGTTTTGCCCCTGCAGCTGGTGTTGGGGACCCAGGGGTTAGGTCCCTGGAGCTATGGTTCGGGCGCACAGGGGTTGGGCCCCAGGAGCTATAGTTCGGGCGCTCAGCGGTTGGGCCCCTGGAGCTGGGGTGGAGGGCCCCAGGGGTTGGGCCCCTGGAGCTATGTTTCGGGCGCTCTGGGGTTGGGCTCCTGGAGCTAGTGTTGGGGCCCCCAGGTGTTGGGCTCCTGGACCTGGTGGTGTCCGCAGTGGTTGGGCCCCTGGAGCTGTGGTTGGGGCCCCCAGGGGTTAGGCCTCTGGAGCTATTTTTCGGGCGCTCAGGGGTTGGGCGCCTGGAGCTGGTGTTGGGGCCCACAGGGGTTTGGACCCTGGAGCTGGGGTTGGGGCCCCCGGGGGTTAGGCCCCTGGAGCTATGGTTTGGGCGCTCAGGGGTTGGGCCCCTGGATCTGGTGTTGGGGCCCACAGGGGTTGGGCCCCTGGAGCTATGGTTAGGGCGCTCCGGGGTTCGGCCCCTGGAACTTGTGTTGGGGCCCCCAGGGGTTGGGCTCCTGGAGCTGGTGTTGGGGCCACTAGGGGTTGGGCCCCTGAAGCTGGTGTTGGGGCCCCCAGGGGTTGGGCTCCTGCAGCTTCGGTTGGGGCCCTCGGGGGTTAGGCCTCTGCAGCTGTGGTTCGGGCGCTCAGGGGTTGGGCCCCTGGAACTGGGGTCGAGGGCCCCAGGGGTTGGGCCCCTGGAGCTGAGGTTGGGGCCCCGTGGATTACGCCCCTGGAGCTGGGGTTGGGGCCCCCAGGGGTTAGGCCCCTGGAGCTATGGTTCTGGCGCTCAGGGGTTTGGCCCCTGGAGCTGGTGTTGGGGCCCCCAGGGGTTGGGCCCCTGGAACTATGGTTCAGGCGCTCTGGGGTTGGGCCCCTGGAGCTGCTGTTGGGGCTCCCAGGAGTTGGGCCCCTGGAGCTGGGGTTGGGGCCACCAGGGGTTAGGCCCCTGGAGCTATGGTTCGGGCGCTCAGGGGTTTGTCCCCTGGAGCTGGTGTTGGGGCCCCCAGGGGTTGGGCCCCTGGAACTATGGTTCAGGCGCTCTGGGGTTGGGCCCCTGGAGCTGCTGTTGGGGCCCCCAGGGGTTGGGCCCCTGGAGCTGGGGTTGGGGCCACCAGGGGTTAGGTCCATGGAGCTATGGTTCGGGCGCTCAGGGGTTGGGTCCCTGGAGTTGGTGTTGGGGCCCCACGGGCTGGGCCCCTGGAGCTAGTGTTGGGGCCCCAGGGTTTAGACCCCTGGAGCTATGGTTCGGGCGCTCAGGGTTTGGGCCCCTGGAGCTGGTGGTGGGGCCCCCAGGGGTTGTGCCCCTGGAGCCAGGGTTGGAGCCCCCGTGGGTTAGGCCCCTGAAGCTATTGTTCGGGCGCTCAGGGGTTGGGTCGCTGGAGCTGGTGTTGGGGCCCCTGACCTAATGTCACCCCTTGCTTTCCCAACCCCCACACAGACAGTCCCGACTCCATCACAGTAATGCGCAGACATTTCACGCATGGAGCAACAGTAACACTGTGTGGCCATCAAGGGTAATGCCCAGAGCATTTCCTGCATGGAGCAAGAGTGACACCGTGTGGCCACATAGGGTAGTGCACAGAGCATTTCCCCGCATGGAGCTATGGTTCGGGAGCTCTGGGGTTGGGCCCCTGTAGCTGGTGTTGGGACTCCCAGGGGTTGGGCCCCTGGAGCTGGTGTTGGGGCCCCAGGTGTTAAGCCCCTGGCGCTATGGTTGGGGCGCTCAGTTGTTGGGCCCTTGGAGCTGGCGAGCGGGCCCACAGGGGTTGGGCCCCTGGAGCTATGGTTAGCTCGCTCCGGGGTTCGGCCCCTGGAACTTGTGTTGGGGCCCCCAGGGGTTGGGCTCCTGGAGCTGGTGTTGGGGCCCCCAGGGGTTGGGCCCCTGAAGCTGGTGTTGGGGCCCCCAGGGTTTCGGCCCCTGGAGCTGGGGTTGGGGCCCCGTGGGTTACGCCCCTGGAGCTCGGGTTGGGGCCCCCAGGGGTTAGGCCCCTGGAGCTATGGTTCGGGCGCTCAGGGGTTTGGCCCCTGGAGCTGGTGTTGGGGCCCCCAGGGGTTGGGCCCCTGGAACTATGGTTCAGGCGCTCTGGGGTTGGGCCCCTGGAGCTGGTGTTGGGGCTCCCAGGGAATTGGCTCTTCGGGCTGGTGTTGGGGCCCCCAGGGGTTGGTCCCCTGGAGCTGGGGTTGGGGCCACCAGGGGTTAGGTCCATGGAACTACGGTTCAAGCGCTCTTGGGTTGGGCCCCTGGAGCTGGTGTTGGGGCTCCCAGGGATTGGGCTCTTGGAGCTGGTGTTGGGGCCCCCAGGGATTGGGCCCCTGGAGCTGGGGTTGGGGCCACCAGGGGTTAGGTCCATGGAGCTATGGTTCCGGCGCTCAGGGGTTGGGTCCCTGGAGTTGGTGTTGGGGCCCCAGGGGCTAGGCCCCTTCAGCTAGTGTTGGGGCCCCAGGGGATAGACCCCTGGAGCTATGATTCGGGCGCTCAGGGTTTGGGCCCCTGGAGCTGGTGGTGGGGCCCCCAGGGGTTGGGCCCCTGGAGCTAGGGTTGGGGCCCCCGGGGGTTAGGCCCCTGAAGCTATGGTTCGGGCGCTCAGGGGTTGGGCCCTTGGAGCTGGTGTTGGGGCCCCCAGGGGTTAGGTCCCTGGAGCTATGGTTCGGGCGCTCAGGGGTTGGGCCGCTGGAGCTGGTGTTGGGGCCCCAGGGGTTAAGCCCCTGGCGCTATTGTTCTGGCGCTCAGGGATTGAGCCGCTGGAGCTGGTATTGGGGCCCCCAGGGGTTGGGCCCCTACAGCTATGGTTTGGGCACTCTGGGGTTGGGCCCCAGGAGCTTGTGTTGGGTCCCCAAGGGGTTTTGCCCCTGGAGCTGGTGTTGGGGACCCAGGGGTTAGGCCCCTGGAGCTGTGGTTCGGGCGCACAGGGGTTGGGCCCCTGGAGCTATAGTTCGGGCGCTCTGGGGTTGGGCCCCTGGAGCTAGTGTTGGGGCCCCCAGGGGTTGGGCTCCTGGAGCTGGTGGTGCCCGCAGGGGTTGGGCCCCTGGAGCTGTGGTTGAGGCCCCCAGGGGTTAGGCCTCTGGAGCTATGGTTCGGGCGCTCAGGGGTTGGGCCCCTGGAGCTGGTGTTGGGGCGCACAGGGGTTCGAACCCTGGAGCTGGGGTTGGGGCCCCCGGGGGTTAGGCCCCTGGAGCTTTGGTTTGGGCACTCAGGGGTTGGGCCCCTGGAGCTGGTGTTGGGGCCCCCAGGGGTTGGGCCCCTGGAGCTATTTTTAGGACGCTCCGGGGTTCGGCCCCTGGAACTTGTGTTGGGGCCCCCAGGGGTTGGGCTCCTGGAGCTGGTGTTGGGGCCCCCAGGGGTTGGGCCCCTGAAGCTGGTGTTGGGGCCCCCAGGGGTTGGGCCCCCAGGGTTTGGGCCCCTGGAGCTGGGGCTGGGGCCCTCGGGGGTTAGGCCTCTGCAGCTATGGTTCGGGCGCTCAGGGGTTGGGCCCCTGGAACTGGGGTCGAGGGCCCCAGGGGTTGGGCCCCTGGAGCTGGGGTTGGGGCCCCAGGGGTTAGACCCCTGGAGGTATGGTTCGGGCGCTCAGGGTTTGGGCCCCTGGAGCTGGTGGTGGGGCCCCCAGGGGTTGGGCCCCTGGAGCTGGGGTTGGGGCCCACAGGATTTAGGCCCCTGGAGCTATGATTCGGGCTCTCAGGGGTTGGGCCCCTGGAGCTGGGGTTGGGGCCCACAGGATTTAGGCCCCTGGAGCTATGATTCGGGCGCTCAGGGGTTGGGCCGCTGGAGCTGGTGTTGGGGCCCCTGACCTAATGTCACCCCTTGCTCTCCCATCCCCCACACAGACAGTCCCGACTCCATCACAGTAATGCCCAGACATTTCACACATGGAGCAACAGTAACACTGTGTGGCCATGCAGGGTAATGCCCAGAGCATTTTCTGCATGGAGCAAGAGTGACACCGTGTGGCCACATAGGGTAGTGCACAGAGCTTTTCCACGCATGGAGCTATGGTTCGGGAGCTCTGGGGTTGGGCCCCTGTAGCTGGTGTTGGGACTCCCAGGGGTTGGGCCCCTGAAGCTGGTGTTGGGGCCCCAGGGGTTAAGCCCCTGGCGCTATGGTTCTGACGCTCAGGGGTTGGGCCCTTGGAGCTGGTGTACGGGCCCCCAGGGAAAAGGACCCTAGAGCTATGGTTTGGGCACTCTGGGGTTGGGCCCCTTGAGCTGGTGTTGGGGCTTCCAGGGGTTGGGCTCCAGGAGCTGGTGTTGGGGCCTCCAGGGGTTAGGCCCCTGGAGGTATTGTTCGGGCGCTCAGGGGTTGGGCCCTTGGAGCTGGTGTTGGGGCCCCCAGGGGTTGGGCCCCTGGAGCTGTGGTTGGGGTCCCCGGGGGTTAGGCCCCTGGAGCTATGGTTCGGGCGCTCAGGGGTTGGGCCCCTGTAGCTGGTGTTTGGACCCCCAGGGGTTGGGCCCCTGGAGCTGGGGTTCGGGCCCCCGGGGGTTAGTCCCCTGGAGCTATGGTTCGGGCGCTCAGGGATTGAGCCCCTGGAGCTGGTTTTGGGGCCCCCAAGGGGTTGGGCCCCTGGAGCTGGAATTGGGGCCTCCAGGGGTTAGACCCCTGGAGCTTTGGTTCGGGCGCTCAGGGGTTTCGCCCCTGGAGCTTGTGTTGGGTCCCCAAGGGGTTTTGCCCCTGGAGCTGGTGTTGGGGACCCAGGGGTTAGGCCCCTTTAGCTATGGTTCGGGCGCACAGGGGTTGGGCCCCTGGAGCTATAGTTCGGGCGCTCAGCGGTTGGGCCCCTGGAGCTGGGGTGGAGGGCCCCAGGGGTTGGGCCCCTGGAGCTAGTGTTGGGGCCCCCAGGGATTGGGCCCCTGGAGCTATGTTTCGGGCGCTCTGGGGTTGGGCTCCTGGAGCTAGTGTTGGGTCTCTCAGGGGTTGGGCTCCTGGACCTGGTGGTGCCCGCAGGGGTTGGGTCCCTGGAGCTGTGGTTTGGGCCCCCAGGGGTTAGGCCTCTGGAGCTATGGTTCGGGCGCTCAGGGGTTGGGCCCCTGGAGCTGGTGTTGGGGCCCACAGGGGTTCAGACCCTGGAGCTGGCGTTGGGGCCCCCGGGGGTTAGGCCCCTGGAGCTATGGTTTGGGCGCTCAGGGATTGGGCCCCTGGAGCTGGTGTTGGGGCCCCCAGGGGTTGGGCCCCTGGAGCTATGGTTAGGGCGCTCCGGGGTTCGGCCCCTGGAACTTGTGTTGGGGCCCCCAGGGGTTGGGCTGCTGGAGCTCGTGTTGGGGCCCCCAGGGGTTGGGCCTCTGAAGCTGGTGTTGGGGCCCCCAGGGGTTGGGCCCCTGGAGCTGGGGTTGGGGCCCTCGAGGGTTAGGCCTCTGCAGCTATGGTTCGGGCGCTCAGGGGTTGGGCCCCTGGAACTGGGGTCAAGGGCCCCAGGGGTTGGGCCCCTGCAGCTGGGGTTGGGGCCCCATGGGTTACGCCCCTGGAGCTGGGGTTGGGGCCCCCAGGGGTTAGGCCCCTGGAGCTATGGTTCGGGCGCTCAGGGGTTTGGCCCCTGGAGCTGGTGTTGGGGCACCCACGGGTTGGGCCCCTGGAACTATGGTTCAGGCGCTCTGGGGTTGGGCCCCTGGAGCTGGTGTTGCGGCTCCCATGGATTGGGCTCTTGGAGCTAGTGTTGTTGCCCCCAGGGGTTGGGCCCATGGAGCTGGGGTTGGGGCCCACAGGGGTTAGGTCCATGGAGCTATGGTTCGGGCGCTCAGAGGTTGGGTCCCTGGAGTTGGTGTTGGGGCCCCAGGGGCTGGGCCCCTGGAGCTAGGGTTGGGGCCCCCGGGGGTTAGGCCCCTGAAGCTATGGTGCGGGCGCTCAGGGGTTCGGCCCTTGGAGCGGTGTTGGGGCCCCCAGGGGTTAGGCCACTGGAGCTATGGTTCGGGCACTCAGGGGTTGGGCCGCTGGAGCTGGTGTTGGGGCTCCTGACCTAATGTCACCCCTTGCTCTCCCATCCCCCACACAGACAGTCCTGACTCCATCACAGTAATGCCCAGACATTTCACGCATGGAGCAACAGTAACACTGTGTGGCCATGCAGGGTATGCCCAGAGCATTTCCTGCATGGAGCAAGAGTGACACCGTGTGGCCACATAGGGTAGTGCACAGAGCAATTCCCCGCATGGAGCTATGGTTCGGGCGCTCAGGGGTTGGGCCCTTGGAGCTGGCGTGCGGGCCCCCAGGGAAAAGGCCCCTGGAGCTATGGTTTGGGCACTCTGAGGGTTGGGCCCCTGGAGCTGGTGTTGGGGCTCTCAGGGGTTGGGCCCATGGAGCTGGTGTTGGGGCCCTCAGGGATTAAGCCCCTGGAGCTATGGTTCTGGCGCTCAGGGATTGGGCCCCTGGAGCTGGTTTTGGGGCCCCCAGGTGTTGGGCTCCTGGAGCAGGTGTTGGAGCCCCCAGGGGTTGGGCCCCTGGAGCTGTGGTTGGGGCCCCCGGGGGTTAGGCCCCTGGAGCTATGATTCGGGCGCTCAGGGGTTGGGCCCCTGTAGCTGGTGTTTGGACCCCCAGGGGTTGGGCCCCTGGAGCTGGGGTTCGGGCCCCCGGGGGTTAGGCCCCTGGACCTATGGTTCAGGCGCTCAGGGATTGAGCCTCTGGAGCTAGTGTTGGGGCCCCCAGGGGTTGGGCCCCTGAAGCTGGTGTTGGGGCCCCCAGGGTTTGGGCCCCTGGAACTGGGGTTGGGGCCCTCGGGGGTTAGGCGTCTGCAGCTATGGTTCGGGCGCTCAGGGGTTGGGCCCCTGGAACTGGGGTCGAGGGCCCCAGGGGTTGGGCCCCTGGAGCTCGGGTTGGGGCCCCGTGTGTTACGCCCCTGGAGCTGGGGTTGGGGCCCCCGGGGGTTAGGCCCCTGGAGCTATGGTTCGGGCGCGCAGGGGTTGGGACCCTGTAGCTGGTGTTTGGACCCCCAGGGGTTGGGCCCCTGGAGCTGGGATTGGGGCCTCCAGGGGTTAGGCCCCTGGAGCTTTGGTTCGGGCGCTCAGGGGTTGGGCCCCTGGAGCTTGTGTTGGGTCCCCAAGGGGTTTTTCCCCTGCAGCTGGTGTTGGGGACCCAGGGGTTAGGCCCCTGGAGCTATGGTTCGGGCGCACAGGGGTTGGGCCCCTGGAGCTATAGTTCGGGCGCTCAGCGGTTGGGCCCCTGGAGCAGGGGTGGAGGGCCCTAGGGGTTAGGTCCCTGGAGCTAGTGTTGGGGCCCCCAGGGATTGGGCCCCTGGAGCTATGTTTCGGGTGCTCTGGGGTTGGGCTCTTGGAGCTAGTGTTGGGGCCCCCAGGGGTTGGGCTCCTGGACCTGGTGGTGTCCGCAGCGGTTGGGCCCCTGGAGCTGTGGTTGGGGCCCCCAGGGGTTAGGCCTCTGGAGCTATGGTTCGGGCGCTCAGGGTTTGGGCCCCTGGAGCTGGTGTTGGGGCCCACAGGGGTTCGGACCCTGGAGCTGGGGTTGGGGCCCCCGGGGGTTAGGCCCCTGGAGCTATGGATTGGGCGCTCAGGGGTTGGGCCCCTGGATCTGGTGTTGGGGCCCCCAGTTGTTGGGCCCCTGGAGCTATGGTTAGAGCGCTCCAGGGTTCGGCCCCTGGAACTTGTGTTGGGGACCCCAGGGGTTGGGCTCCTGGAGCTGGTGTTGTGGCCCCCAGGGGTTGGGCCCCTGAAGCTGGTGTTGGGGCCCCCAGGGGTTGGGCCCCTGGAACTGGGGTCGAGGACCCCAGGGGTTGGGCCCCTCTACCTGAGGTTCGGGCCCCGTGGGTTACGCCCCTGGAGCTGGGCTTGGGGCCCCCAGGGGTTAGGCCCCTGGAGCTATGGTTCGGGCGCTCAGGGGTTTGGCCCCTGGAGCTGGTGTTGGGGCCCCCAGGGGTTGGGCCCCTGGAACTATGGTTCAGGCGCTCTGGGGTTGGGCCCCTGGAGCTGCTGTTGGGGCTCCCAGGGATTGGGCTCTTGGAGCTGGTGTTGGGGCCCCCAGGGGTTGGGCCCCTGGTGCTGGGGTTGGGGCCACCAGGGGTTAGGTCCATGGAACTATGGTTCAGGCGCTCTGGGGTTGGGCCCCTGGAGCTGGTGTTGGGGCCCCACGGGCTGGGCCCCTGCAGCTAGTGTTGGGACACCAGGGTTTAGACCCCTGGAGCTATGGTTCGGGCGCTCAGGGTTTGGGCCCCTGGAGCTGGTGGTGGGGCCCCCAGGGGTTGGGCCCCTGGAACTATGGTTCAGGCGCTCTGGGGTTGGGCCCCTGGAGCTGGTATTGGGGCTCCCAGGGATTGGGCTCTTGGGGCTGGTGTTGGGGCCCCCAGGGATTGGGCCCCTGGAGCTGGGGTTGGGGCCACCAGGGGTTAGGTCCATGGAGCTATGGTTCGGGCGCTCAGGGGTTGAGTCCATGGAGTTGGTGTTGAGGCCCCAGGGGCTGGGCCCCTGCAGCTAGTGTTGGGGCCCCAGGGGTTAGGTCCATGGAACTACGGTTCAGGCGCTCTTGGGTTGGGCCCCTGGAGCTGGTGTTGGGGCTCCCAGGGATTGGGCTCTTGGAGCTGGTGTTGGGGCCCCCAGGGATTGGGCCCCTGGAGCTGGGGTTGGGGCCACCAGGGGTTAGGTCCATGGAGCTATGGTTCGGGCGCTCAGGGGTTGAGTCCATGGAGTTGGTGTTGAGGCCCCAGGGGCTGGGCCCCTGCAGCTAGTGTTGGGGCCCCAGGGGTTAGACCCCTGGAGCTATGGTTCGGGCGCTCTGGGTTTGGGCCCCTGGAGCTGGTGGTGGGGCCCCCAGGTGTTGGGCCCCTGGAGCTAGGGTTGGGGCCCCCAGGGGTTAGGCCCCTGAAGGTATGGTTCGGCGGCTCAGGGGTTGGGCCCTTGGAGCTGGTGTTGGGGCCCCCAGGGGTTAGGCCCCTGGAGCTATGGTTCGGGCGCTCAGGGTTTGGGCCGCTGTAGCTGGTGTTGGGGCCACTGACCTAATGTCACCCCTTGCTCTCCAATCCCCCACACAGACAGTCCCGACTCCATCACAGCAATGCCCAGACATTTCACGCATGGAGAACAGTAACACTGTGTGGCCATGCAGGGTAATGCCCAGAGCATTTCCTGCATGGAGCAAGAGTGACACTGTGTGGCCACATAGGGTAGTGCACAGACCATTTCCCCGCATGGAGCTATGGTTCGGGAGCTCTGGGGTTGGGCCCCTGTAGCTGGTGTTGGGACTCCCAGGGGTTGGGCCCCTGAAGCTGGTGTTGGGGCCCCAGGGGTTAGGCCCCTGGAGCTATGGTTCTGGCGCTCAGGGGTTGGGCCCTTGGAGCTGGCATACGGGCCCCCAGGGAATAGGCCCCTAGAGCTATGGTTTGGGCACTCTGGGGTTGGGCCCCTGGAGCTGGTGTTGGGGCTTCCAGGGGTTGGGCTCCAGGAGCTGGTGTTGGGGCCTCCAGGGGTTAGGCCCCTGGAGGTATTGTTCGGGCGCTCAGGGGTTGGGCCCTTGGAGCTGGTGTTGGGGCCCCCAGGGGTTGGGCCCCTGGAGCTGTGGTTGGGGTCCCCGGGGGTTAGGCCCCTGGAGCTATGGTTCGGGCGCTCAGGGGTTGGGCCCCTGTAGCTGGTGTTTGGACCCCCAGGGGTTGGGCCCCTGGAGCTGGGGTTCGGGCCCCCGGGGGTTAGTCCCCTGGAGCTATGGTTCGGGCGCTCAGGGATTGAGCCCCTGGATCTGGTTTTGGGGCCCCCAAGGGGTTGGGCCCCTGGAGCTGGGATTGGGGCCTCCAGGGTTTAGGCCCCTGGAGCTTTGGTTCGGGCGCTCAGGGGTTGGGCCCCTGGAGCTTGTGTTGGGTCCCCAAGGGGTTTTGCCCCTGGAGCTGGTGTTGGGGACCCAGGGGTTAGGCCCCTGGAGCTATGGTTCGGGCGCACAGGGGTTGGGCCCCTGGAGCTATAGTTCGGGCGCTCAGCGGTTGGGCCCCTGGAGCTGGGGTGGAGGGCCCCAGGGGTTGGGCCCCTGGAGCTAGTGTTGGGGCCCCCAGGGATTGGGCCCCTGCAGCTCTGTTTCAGGCGCTCTGGGGTTGGACTCCTGGAGCTAGTGTTGGGGCCCCCAGGGGTTGGGCTCCTGGACCTGGTGGTGCCCGCAGGGGTTGGGCCCCTGGAGCTGTGGTTGGGGCCCCCAGGAGTTAGGCCTCTGGAGCTATGGTTCGGGCGCTCAGGGGTTGGGCCTCTGGAGCTGGTATTGGGGCCCACAGGGGTTCGGACCCTGGAGCTGGCGTTGGGGCCACCGGGGGTTAGGCCCCTGGAGCTATGGTTTGTTCGCTCAGGGATTGGTCCCCTGGAGCTGGTGTTGGGGCCCCCAGGGGTTGGGCCCCTGGAGCTATGGTTAGGGCGCTCCGGGGTTCGGCCCCTGGAACTTGTGTTGGGGCCCCCAGGGGTTGGGCTCCTGGAGCTGGTGTTGGGGCCCCTAGGGGTTGGGCCTCTGAAGCTGGTGTTGGGGCCCCCAGGGGTTGGGCCCCTGGAGCTGGGGTTGGGGCCCTCGAGGGTTAGGCCTCTGCAGCTATGGTTTGGGCGGTCAGAGGTTGGGCCCCTGGAACTGGGGTCGAGGGCCCCAGGGGTTGGGCCCCTGGAGCTGGGGTTGGGGCCCCGTGGGTTACGCCCCTGGAGCTGGGGTTGGGGCCCCCAGGGGTTAGGCCCCTGGAGCTATGGTTCGGGCGCTCAGGGGTTTGGCCCCTGGAGCTGGTGTTGGGGCCCCCACGGGTTGGGCCCCTGGAATTATGGTTCAGGCGCTCTGGGGTTGGGCCCCTGTAGCTGGTGTTGCGGCTCCCAGGGATTGGGCTCTTGGAGCTAGTGTTGTTGCCCCCAGGGGTTGGGCCCCTGGAGCTGGGGTTGGGGCCACCAGGGGTTAGGTCCATGGAGCTATGGTTCGGGCGCTCAGGGGTTGGGTCCCTGGAGCTGGTGTTTTGGCCCCAGGGGCTGGGACCCTGGAGCTAGGGTTGGGGCCCCCGGGGGTTAGGCCCCTGAAGCTATGGTGCGGGCGCTCAGGGGTTGGGCCCTTGGAGCGGTGTTGGGGTCCCCAGGGGTTAGGCCCCTGGAGCTATGGTTCGGGCGCTCAGGGGTTGGGGCGCTGGAGCTGGTGTTGGGGCTCCTGACCTAATGTCACCCCTTGCTCTCACATCCCCCACACAGACAGTCCCGACTCCGTCACAGTAATGTCCAGACATTTCACTCATGGAGCAACAGTAACACTGTGTTGCCATGCAGGGTATGTCCAGAGCATTTCCTGCATGGAGCAAGAGTGACACCGTGTGGCCATATAGGGTAGTGCACAGAGCATTTCCCCGCATGGAGCTATGGTTCGAGCTCTGGGGTTGGGCCCCTGTAGCTGGTTTTGGACTCCCAGGGGTTGGGCCCCAGGAGCTGGTGTTGGGGCCCCAGGGGTTAAGCCCCTGGCGCTATGGTTCGGGCGCTCAGGGGTTGGGCCCTTGGAGCTGGCGTGCGGGTCCCCAGGGAATAGGCCCCTAGAGCTATAGTTTGGGCACTCTGGGGTTGGGCCTCTGGAGCTGGTGTTGGGGCTCCCAGGGGTTGGGCTCCTGGAGCTGGTGTTGGGGCGTCCAGGGGTTAGGCCCCTGGAGTTATTGTTCGGGCGCTCAGGGGTTGGGCCGCTGGAGTTGGTGTTGCGGCCACCAGGGGTTGGGCCCCTGGAGCTATGGTTAGGGCGCTCCGGGTTTGGGCCCCTGGAACTTGTGTTGGGACCCCCAGGGGTTGGGCTCCTGGAGCTGATGTTGGGGCCCCCAGGGGTTGGGCCCCTGGAGCTGTGGTTGGGGCCCTCGGGGGTTAGGCCCCTGGAGCTATGGTTCGGGCACTCAGGGGTTGGGCCCCGGAAACTGGTGTTCGGGCCCCCAGGGGTTGGGCCCCTGGAGCTGGGGTTCGGGCTCTCGGGGGTTAGGCCCCTGCAGCTATGGTTCGGGGGCTCAGGGATTGGGCCCCTGGAGCTGGTTTTGGGGCCTCCAGTGGTTGGGACCCTGGAGTTGGGGTTTGGGCCTCCAGGGGTTAGGCCCCTAGATCTTTGGTTCGGCCGCTCATGGGTTGGGCCCCTGGAGCTGGTGTTGGGGCCCCAAGGGGTTGGGCCCCAGGAGCTGGTGTTGGGGACCCAGGGGTTAGGCCCCTGGAGCTATGGTTCGGGCGCTCAGGGGTTGGGCCCATGGAGCTATGGTTCGGGCGC
>NW_026114767.1:10822-47572 GCF_025201925.1 Gopherus flavomarginatus | reverse complement strand
TAGGTATCTGTGACCCTACGAACCCCCTTAAGCCCCCCAGAATGCCTCCAGCCTGGACGTAGCTGTCTGTACCTCCCATGACCCCTAAGCCCCCAGGGATCTCAACAGCCTCTACGTAGGTGTGATGCTCTGTGCATTACCCTGAGTGGCCACACAGTGTCACTGTTGCTCCATGCAGGAAATGCTCTGGGCATTACCCTGCGTGGCCACATGGTGTCACTGTTGTTCCATGCGGGAAATGCTCTGTGCATTACCCTCGTGACCACACGGTGACACTGTTGTTCCATGCGCGAAATGCTCTGGGCATTACTGTGATGGAGTGGGGACTGTCTGTGTGGGGGATGGGAGAGCAGGGGGTGACTTCAGGTGAGGGACAGGACCTAAGCCTGTAACTCGAGCTAGGCAGGGCTGAGAGAGTGAGCACCTTTGCCCGGGAAGCTGGACACAGGAAGGGGTCGGCTGGAGGGAGTTAGTTCAGTTTTGGTTTTGAGCTGGGTAGTTGGAATTCAGAGAATCCTAAACTGGGAACTAAGCTTCCTGAACCCCCAGAAGGACTCGAGGGAGTTAGTTCAGTTTTGGTTTAGAATTCCTTGGTGCAAAAACACCGTGAAACTCCCCTTTCTTCTTCACAGAGGTCTTCAACACCCCTTTTCTCACTCAGGATCACAACGGCCCAGAATTCGAGAACTGTCCCTGTTCCCATTGGACAAATGGGAGGAGCCTGAGGTACAGAGAAGGGAGGTGACCTACCCAAGGGCCTACACAGCAAGGCGGTGGCAGAGCCAGAAAGAGAAGCCGCCAGTCAGACTCCTGTTCTAACAGACAACAAATCCCCCCAGAGGCAGGGATAGAGCTCAGGAACTGAGATGGTGGGAAAATTTCATTCCAACCGTTTCTGTCCAAATATCCGTTTCAGACTAAACCAGTTTGTTTCTCAGAATCATAACAAGTGAGATGGAAGTTCTTTGCAAAAAGATTTTGTTGCAAAACAAAAGCAACTCCTGTTTGTCACAGTGTGTTAAATTGTGTCATCACACACAAGGAGGAGACACTTAGATCTTGAAAATTAGATAAGATGATTCAGTCTGAGCTAAGTCATTGCTGCTCTTAACAATTCCAAAATAAAAAAATACAAATAAAAAAGACTGTTTCAGCTAATCTATTATGTCATAATCTGCTCTGAGTAAACGTGATGGGACACCTCAAATTATGCACTACTCTTAGTGATACTCTCCAATGGATCCCCATCCTCCACCCACCATGAGGTAGGTAAGAGTGGATCATTATTATCCCTACTTGAAAGCACACCATGGCCGCTTCAATTCTCCTGCCTCCCCTAGACCCTGGACGTAGGTATCTGTGTCAGCACCGATCCCTTAAGCACTCCCATTACCCCTTCAGCCTGGAGGTAACTACCTGTGACCCCCACGAAGCCCCTACGCCCCCAGGGATCCCTAGAGCCTGGACAAAGGTGTCTGAGCACCCCACAAACCCCCTAAGCTCCTCGGGACACATCCAGCCTGGATTTATCTGAGCCCCCAGTGAACCGCCTAATCTCCTCGGGACACCGACAGCCTGTACCTAGGTATCTGTGCCCCCTACAAACCCCCTATAACCTCCAGGACCCATCCAGACTAGATGTAGGTATCTGTACCCCCACAGCCTCCCTGGGACTCCTACAGCCTGTAGTTTTGTATCTGTGCCCCTCATGAAACCCCAACCCCCCCGTCCCCTCCAGACTGGACATAAGTATCTGTGCACCCCACGAACCCATAAGCACCTGTAGGGACGCCTACAGCATGGACTTAGGTATCTGGGGCCCCCCAAAACCCCCTAAGCCCACCAGGGACCCCTATAGCTTAGAGATAAGAAACTGTGCTCCCTGAACCTCATAAGCCCCCCTTTGTCCCATCCAGCCTGGACTTAGGTATCTGTGCCCCACATGAACCCGCTAAGTCCCCCAGGGACCCTCCAGCCTGGATGGAAGTATCTGTGCCCCCCACATCACCTAAGTGCCGAGAAACCCCTCCAGCCTGGAGGTAGTTATCTGTGCCCACCAAAAACCGCTTTAGCCCCCACAGGGACCA
Organism: Gopherus flavomarginatus; assembly: GCF_025201925.1. Lineage (NCBI taxonomy): Eukaryota > Metazoa > Chordata > Testudines > Testudinidae > Gopherus > Gopherus flavomarginatus. The sequence goes on along the minus strand of NW_026114767.1, from coordinate 45,485 downwards.
CTCCAGCCTGGATGCAGATATCTGTGCCTAACACAAACGGCGTAAGCCCCCCCCCGGGGACCCTCCAGCCTGAACCTAGGTATCTGTGCCCCCCCAACACACTAATTCCCCCTGGAAGACCTATTGCCTGGAAGTAGGTATCTCTGCCCCCCACAAACCCCTAATCCTCTCCGGAACCTCTCCAGCATGGACGTACATATCTGTGCCCCTCCCCACAAACCACCTAAGCCCCCCGGGACCCCTCCAGACTGGATGTAGGTATCTGTGCCCCCCCAAAGCCCTAAGCCCCCCCAGAATACCTATAGCCTGGACGTAGGTATCTGTGTCTCCTACAGTACCACTAAGCCCCCCCAGGGACCCCTCCAAGACATACATAGGTATCTGTGCCCCTCACCAAGTCCCTATACCCCCAGGGATCACTGTGCTCACCACAACCACCTAAGCGTCCAGGGACCCCTTCAGCCTGGACGTAGATATTGCTGTCCTCCAGGAAGCCTTTAATCCCCACCAGGACCTCTACAGCCTGGACGCAAGTACCTATGCCCCTCACAACCCCCCTAACTCTCCCAGGGTCCCGCCCATACTGGATGTAGGTATCTGTGACCCTACGAACCCCCGTAAGCCCTCGAGGGATCTCTACAGCCTCCACGTAGGTGCGATGCTCTGTGTATTACCCTGCGTGGCCACATGGTGCCACTGTTGCTCCATGCGGGGAAATGCTCTGTGCATTACCCTGCGTGACCACATTGTGTCACTGTTGCTCCATGAGGGGAAATGCTCTGTGTATTACCCTCTGTGGCCACACGGTGTCACTGTTGCTCCATGCGGGGAAATGCTCTGTGCATTACCCTGCGTGACCACATGCTGTCACTGTTGCTCCATGCAGGAAATACTCTGTGCATTACCCTGTGTGGCCACATGGTGTCACTGTTGCTCTACGGGGGAAATGCTCTATACATTACCCTGCATAGCCACACAGTATTACTGTTGCTCCATGCGCGAAATGCTCTGGGCATTACTGTGATGGAGTGAGGACTGTCTGTGTGGGGGATGGGAGAGCAGCGGGTGACTTTAGGTGAGGGACAGGACCTAAGCCTGTAACTTAAGCTAGGCAGCTGGGAAGGGGTCAGTACCTTTGCCCAGGAAGCTGAATAAAGGAAGCGGCTGGCTGGAGGGAGTTAGTGCAGTTTTGGTTTGGAGCTGGGTTGTTGGAATTCAGGGAATCCCAAACTGGGAACTAAGCTTCCTGAACCCCCCGAAGGACTCGATTGAGGGGTCCTGGTTGTGCCCAAAAGCCCTGCTGTATCCTTCGTTCCTGTTGGCCAAAAAAAACCTTCTGTTTTACTGGCTGGCTGAGTCACTGTGTGTCCCAGGAAGAGGGGTGCAGGGGCAGATTCCACCACACTACGTGACACCCCCTAAGTCCCTCTGGGTCCCCTGCAGCCTGGACGTAGGTATCTGTGCCCCCCACCAAACTCCTGAGCCCCCCCCCGACCCCGTACAGCCTGGACCTAGATATCTGTGTCCCCCACGAACTCCCTAAGCCCCCCAGGGACCCCTTGAGCCTGGACGTAGGTGGAACCCTTCTGCCAGGCTGAACTGATAGCAGCAAGGACTGGGTTCAATACATAGGGGTCCCTTGCCTACAATGTAATGCAAACCAGCTCGAGCCCCCACCCAGTGACATGGGAAAATTTTACATACGCACTCCTAGGTGCCTTAAAGAGGCAATACTTCCCCTCTCGCAAGCATAGAGTCTGGGTGTCTCAGAAAATGTTTAATAACGTGAGATAAACAACATAGCATTAAATTGGGAAAACACCTCAACTAGGCCGTGTCCTTTTCCCTGGGCTCATGAGTCCAGCAATCCCCAAATCACCCCAAGGCTCCAAAGTCCAATATCTCCAACGTTTCAAGAGTCCAGCAACCCCAAAATCACCCACAGTTGCGCAACCCCAGAGTTCAAGAGTCTATCTGCAGGGTTTTTCCCCCTGCCAGCCTGAGTAGAAAGGGGCACCTTATGTGGTCCACTGCTGACTGCTCTGCCTCTCCATGGGATTCTGCTTTTGCGTTCCCCACAAACTGCTCAGCTCAGTCCACCAGCTGCTCTGCCAGCCAACCTGTGTTCTGCTCCAGCTGTCCCCCAAAACTGCTAGACTCACCTCACTCCGTGGGCCACTCCCACAAACTGCTCCTGTCTGCCAACTACTATGTTCTGCAGTACAGTTTCAGAGTCCCCCACAAGCTTACACATCTTTTCAGTGATTTCAGCTCAAGAACCTAAAAATTCAACTTTTAAGAGAATAAAAAAACAACACTGCTACTCAACTGTTAAAAGAAAAAAAGTTCAATTGGTGACTCTAGCTCACCCAAGGAGCCCACTCCCTTGTCTAGTGAGTGCCACTCAACTGATGGTGAGAATCCCTGTCTCAAAGTTGTTTCACAGTTCCTCATCCACACAATCAGGGTGACAACACTCCACATCTCACACCCCAACAACAAATAAACTGGGGATACCATAGCTGCCAAAGTAACCATCCCAGGCTCCCGTGGACGTGTCACGCACGGTGGGTGTGTCTATGCAAACATGATCAGACCCTGAAATCCTTTTCCACACTTGCCATAATTCACCAAAAGATGTGAGGGTAGAGTTCATCCTGCTTCTGCTTACATAGGTATCTGTGCCCCCCACAACCCCCTAATCCCACCAGAACCCATCTAGCCTGGATAATGGTATCTGTGCTCTCCACAAATCTCTAAGCCCCCTAGGGAACCCACAAGCCCAGATGTAGGCATCTGTATGCCCCACACACCCCTTAATACCCACAGGAACCTTCCAGACTGTAGGTAGGTATCTGTGACCCCTAGAGCCCCACAAAGTCCCTCGGGACCCCTACAGCATGGATGTTTGTATCTGTGACCGACAAAAACCGACTAAGCTACCCGGGGCCAACTACCGTCAGGATGTATGTATCTGTTCCCCCCCCAAACACACCTAATCTCCCCGGAACCCCTCCAGCCTAGATGCAGGAATCTCTGACCCCACGAATCCGCTAAGACATGACAGGACCCCTCCAGCATCGACATAGGTATCTGTGCCCACACAACCCTCCTAAGACCCCCAAAACCCCTCCAGCCTAGACGCAGGTATCTGTGCCCAGCATGAACCCCCTAAGGTCCCTAGGACCACTCTTGCCTGGATGAATGTATCTGTGCCCCTTACAAACCCCTAAGACCCCCCCAGGATCCCTATAGACCGGACGTAGATATCTGTGCACCCTCACGAACTCACTGATCCTCCCAGCGACCCCTACAGCATGGAAGTAGGTATCTGTACCCCAAAATTCCCCAAAGCAACCCCAGGACCCCTACAGCCTCGATATAGGTATCTGTGCCCCCGCACAACTCCCTAATACCCCCAGAACTCCTCCAGCCTGGACGTAGATATTTGTGACTTCCAGGAACCCCCAAAGCCCTCCCGAGGAATTCTCCAGTCCCTACATAGGTATCTCTGCCCCCCACCAGCCTTCTAAGACTCTTAGGGCCCCCACCAGCCTGGTTATAGCTATGTGTACGCCACGCAAACCCTCTAAGCTCCCCAGGGTCCCCTCCAACCGGTACGTAGGTATCTGCGCAACCACAAAACCTTAAGTCCCCCAGGGACCCCTCCAGACCATACGTAGGTTTCTGTGACCCTTACCAACTCCTTAAACCCCCAGGGACCACTACAGTCTGGACGTATGTATCTAGGCTCACCACAACCCCCTAAGCCATCCAGGGACCTCTCCAGCCCTGAAGTAGATATTTGTGCCCCTCATGAAGCCCCTAATGCCCACCAGAATGTCTCCAGCCTGGACGTAGCTATCTGTGCCCCCCACGACCCCTAAGCCTCCCAGGGATATCTACAGCCTCTACATAGGAGTGATGCTCTGTGCATTACCCTGAATGGCCACATGTTGTCACTGTTCCTCTATGAGAGAAATGCTCTGTGCATTACCCTGCATGGCCACATGGAATCACTGTTGCTCCATCCAGGAAATGCTCTGTGCATTTCCCTGCATGGCCACATGGTGTCACTGTTGCTCCATGCAGGAAATGCTCTGTCCATTACCTGGTGTGGTCACAAGGCGTCAATGTTGCTCCATGCAGGAAATGCTCTGTGCATAACCCTGCCTGGCCACACGGTGTCACAGTTGCTCCATATGGGAAATGCACTGTGCATTACCCTGCCTGGCCACACGGTGTCACTGTTGCTCCATGGGGAAATGCTCTGTGCATTACCCTGCCTGGCCACACGGTGTCACAGTTGCTCCATATGGGAAATGCTCTGTGCATTACCCTGCATGGCCACACGGTGTCACTGTTGCTCCACGGGGAAATGCTCTGTGTATTACCCTGCCTGGCCACACGGTGTCACTGTTGCTCCATAAGGGAAATGATCTGTGCGTTACCGTGCGTGGCCACATGTTGTCACTGTTGCTCAATGCGGGAAATGCTCTGTGCATTACCCAGTGTGGCCACACGGTGTCACTGTGGCTCCATGCGGGAAATGCTCTGGGCATTACTGTGATGGAGTAGGGACTGTCTGTGTGGGGGATGGGAGAGCAGGGGGTGACTTTAGGACCGGACACGTGCTCAGCCTGTAACCTGAGCTAGGCGGGGGGAGGGGTCAGCACCTTTGCCCGGGAAGCTGGACACAGGAAATGGCCAGCTGGAGGGAGTTGGGTTAGTTCAGTTTCGGTTTTGGTCTGGGTGGTTGGAATTCAGGGATTCCCAAACTGGGAACTAAGTTTCCTGAACCCCTAGAAGGACTTGATTGTGGGGTCCTGCTTGTGCCTCCATGCTCTGCTGTATCCTTCGCTCCTGTTGTCCAATAAACCTTCTGTTTTACTGGCTGGCTGAGAGTCACTGTGAGGCCCAGGAAGAGGGGTGCAGGACCGGACTCCCCCACACTCCGTGACAGACCCTAAGCCCCTCCGAGACCCTGCAGCCTGGACGTAGGTATCTGTGCCCCCCACAAACCCCCTAAGTCCCCGAGGGACCTATACAGCCAGAACATTGGTATATGTACCCCATATAGACTCCATAAGCCCCTTGCGACACTCCAGTGTGCACGTAGGTATATGTGCCCCTCAGAAACCCTCTAAGCCCCCAGGAACCCCTACAGCCTGGACATAGGTATTTGCACTCCCACAACCCCCCTAACCTCCCCCTCCCGGCACATCTACAATCTGGACGTAGATATCTGTGTCCCTCACGAAACCTCTAACCCCCCCTGGGAACGATACAGCCTGGACATACGTATCTGTGCCCACTCAAACCCCTAAAACCCACTAGTACCCCAACAGCCTGGACATCATAGGTGTCTTTGGCCCCCACAAATCCCCTAAGACTCCCAGGATGCCTCCAGCCTGGACGTAGGTATCTTTGCCCCCCACTTACCCCCTAAGCCCCTCTGGTAACCCTACAGCCTGGATGTAGGAATATGTGCCCCCCACGAACCCTCTAAGCCCCCATGGGACCCCTAGAGCATGGAGATTGGTATCTGTGGCTCAGAGGAGGGTGCTTGACTGCCTGGCAGGCTGCCTGGCAGGCTTAGGTGCCGCAAGCCTTGGAGGTGGGAGAAGTGAAGCGGCCACGGCGTGCTCGGGGTGCTCGTGCTCGGAGCAGGGGTGAGCTCGGGCAACGGGGGTGCCGCAGGGCAGAGCAGGAGAGTTGCCACAAGAGGGGAGCCTCAGGGTGGAGGGGGGAGCTGTCACGGGTGGGGCGCCTCAAGGCAGGGGTGCGGGGGGGGGAGGGTGCAAGGTGGAAGTTTCGCCTAGGGCATGAAACTTCCTTGCACCGGCCCTGCCCCACGCCCTGCCTGCAGCCAGCCCTGCACCCCCTGCCCTGACCTGCCGGCAGTCAGCCTCTGTCTCCAGCCAGCCCTGCACCTTCTGCTTTGCCTACACCAGCCGCATCCTCCCTGCCCTGTCTCCAGCCAACCCCTGATGCACCCCCCTGCCTGAAGCCAGGCAGCCACGCAGCCCTTGCCCTGCCTGAAGCCAGACCCTACCTCCAGCCAACCCCACATCCACTGGTGCCCTGCACTTCCCAGGGCAGTAACCCTGCACATCTGCTTCAATGAGGGGGGCAGGGAGCAGCTGGGACCCACACATGTGCACACCCTAGGGTGACCAGACAGCAAGTGTGAAAAATCGGGACGGTGTGGGGGGTAATATGATCCTAGATAAGACCCCAAAATTCGGACTGTCCCTATAAAATTGGGACATCTGGTCACCACAGCACACCCCCAGGACTCCTGAGTTCCATTGCTGGGTTTCCTATTGGTTCCTCTGCTGGTTGTTTTCCTTTTTCTGGGGACTTTGGGCAAGTTGCTCCCCACTTTCGGGCTCTGTCCCCAGCAGTCAAATGGGGATTTCAAAGCTTCCCGCTATTGGAAAGTGCTGGGAGAATCCCCCAGCAAAAGCTGCTCTGACAGTGCTAAGCAGCATCTGACCATTCAAGGTCGGAGCTCACTGCCCAGGAGGAGTGCTTGGCTCTGGGGTTTCACTTCAGCCCAGTGTAGAGAGAGAGCCCTAACCATGGAGTTTGGCTCAAGAAGACCAAGTCTCCAATTTGTTAAGGGTGTTTTGAATTTCAATCCTGTGCTCCAAAGTGCTTGGTGTCAGTTGTAAACTTTAGGAGCATGCTCTCCACTCCATTTTCCAAATCATTCATGAAAATATAGAATAGTACCTGACACCGGACTGATCCCTGCCAGACCCATTAGGTTCACCCTCCCCGTTGGGCAGCTAAACATGGAGAAGGGCTCCTGGAGTCTTGGCTTTCAAGCAGCTCTGCACCCACATTACACTGATTGCAGCTGGACTACATTTCCCTCGTTTGCTTGTGAGAATGTCCTATGGGACTGTGTCAAAAGCCTTAGTAACACCAAGCTAGATCCCATCTATTGTTTACTCACCTCTACCAGGCCCAGAACCCTGCCAAAGAAGGAAAGAGGATTGGTTTGGAATGATTTGTTCTTGACAATTCCACGCTCACTAGTCATAAGAACCAAATCATCCTGTAGGTGCTGCTGACAAACTGAGTGTTTAAGAATGTATTGCAGGATCTCTCCAGCTATGGCAGTCAGGCTAGCTAGTCTGTAAGTCCCAGAGGTCTTTTTGTTTCCCTTTGAAAGATAGGTCCTGTCTTGTTCATGGATGGGAAGATGTTCTTTTTCAGGGGTCTCAGACGAGAACTGGGGCACAACACCTGGTTTGTTAAGGCCACAAAAACGGAGGCAGGAACCTCTTCTCTGCTGCTGGCAAAGAACCACAGGTACCTAAAAGATAGGGACTCACATCTTTGAATGGGCTTTAAAAAGGCAGTGGTTAATAAGTTTGGCCCTGACCATTTCTTGTTTTCATAGACTAGACAATTTAGCAAACTTTAGAATTCCTTGGTGCTAAACACTGTGAAACTCCCCTTTCTCCTTCACAGAGGGCTTTAATACCCCTTATCTCACTTGGGCTCTAAACTGCCCATAGTTCGAGAACTGTTCCTGTTCCGATTGGACAGATGGGAGAAGGGAAGTGACCTACCCAAGGCCTACACAACAAGGCGATGGCAGAGCCAGAAAGAGAAGCAACCAGTTCTGACTCCTGTTCTAAGAGATGAAAACACCCCAGAGCCCAGGAATCGAGATGGTGGGAAAATTTCATTCAAACCGTTTCTATCCGAAAATCCCATTTAGACTAAACCAGTTTGTTTCTCAAAATCATAACAAGTGGGATGAAAGATCTTTGCAAAAATATTTTGTTGCAAAACAAAAGCATCTCCTCTTTGTCAGAGTGTGTTAAATTGTCTCCTCGCACACAAAGAGGAGACACTTACATCTCAACCATTAGATAAGATGCTTCAATCTGAGCTAAGTCGTTGCTACTATTAACAATTTCAAAATAAAAAAATACAAATAAAATAGACTATTTCAGCTAATCTATTATGTCATAATCTGGGAAACTTCATATTATGCACTACTTCTAGTGACACTCCCAAATGGATCCGCATCCTTCACCCACCATGAGGTAGGTAAGAGCGGATCATTATTATCCCTACTTGAAAGAGGGAGAAGCTCAGGCTGAGAAAGGAGAATTGACTTGTCTTACGTCACACAGCCCGTTAGAGGCAGTGTTGGGAATAGGACCGAAGAGCCCTGATTTTCAAACAAACCATCGGATCTTGAATTTCAGACATTGAATGACCTGAATACTGTGCTCTCAGATGAGCTCCAGACCAACAACAGTGACAGTAATTATTCAGCAAGTATTTGAGGAGAACTGCAATGTTAGAGGGAATCATCAACTGCTCAGAGACAATTAATGCAGAGAAGCAGCAAAATTAATCAAAGATAGAACTGGTTCTGACTTATTTACTTGATCTTAAAAGAGAACAACAAGGACCTGAGTCTCCTCCCTGTCAATATCCCCCTGCTCAACCAATCAGGGTAGAGACGGAGGACGGGAGGCTGAGGGTTCTCACCAGAGAGCCCAAAGGATGGCCCAGGTCACCGGTGGGGATCACTGCCCGAGCACTATTTCAGTCCCACATTTTTGGGTGGACCTTCCATAGTGGGAGCTGCAGAAGACTTCCCTGCAACACACACACACACACCTCCGTCCTGTTGTTGGGAAGGGAACAGGAGAAAGGACAAAAGAAGCAAGAGAAGAAGAGGAGGGAGGGATGGAGGAAGAGGTGAAACAAAAAGGACAAACCCTAATGTCTCCAGCGATTCTAAGGGACAAAATCCCAGGTGCGCAATAAAATTCTGCCTCCTTAAGCTCGTGTTTTCCATGCCTAGAATTCACTTGTCACCAGATAGATCAGACTGAACAGGTTTCAAACCTCCAGGAGGCTCTTACCTTCTAAACAGGGACGGCTGTTTTCTAGTAAAATCACTACAAGGGAAGGAGGAAACTCGAAAGAGGTTCCTCCTGGCGCTCACGTCCATGACCCCAAATAATCTCTCAGTCCTCAAAGAGAGACCTGGAGAAGGAAACGTGCTGAAGCAAAGCCACAGAGGTCTCTGAGGTTTCCCTGGCCCCTCGCCCCTGTCCTGCCTGGCTGATGTCAGCATCTCTCTGTGAGGTCACCACCTCCCCACCACCTTTGACCAATAGTCTGAGGTCCTGCAAAAGGCCTTTGTGATGTCACTGCCACACCCCTCCCTTGCTGGGCTAATGTCCTGCCCCTGGCCAGGCACTTTGGAGGTTTGAGCTACTCCCTGTGGATCACCCCACTCAAGGAGCGTTCGTTCTAGGCAGCAAGCCGGCTAGACAGGAAAACATCAGACGCTGCTCCCAATGCTACACTCAGTTTTTCAGAAATTAGTCGACTTCATGGTCAGAAGACACCATTAGAGCATCTAACCTGCATATCACAGGCCTCCTGTATGACATAACAGCTACTTTGGGGGCAAACACATTCCAGAAAGGCATCTAGTCTTCATTAAATGACATCAGGAGATGGTGAATCCACCACTTTCTTTGGTAGCTTGCTCCTGTGGTGAATCATCCTCGCTGTTGACTATTGTGCCTCAGTTGTAATATGAATTTGTCTCATTTCACTTTCCAGCCATTGGGTCTTGTTATGCCTTTCTCTGCTCCATTCAAGAGCCCGTAAATACCCAATCTTTTCTCTCCATTAAGGCCCTTCAATATTTCAATGAAATCACCTTTCAATCTTCTTTTGATAAGCTAAACAGGTTGAACTCTTTCAATAGCTCACTGGAAGGCATTTTTCTCCAGCCCTCAGAACATTTGGTGGCTCTTTGCTGCCCTAGCTCCAATTTCACAACATCTTTTTCAAATGAGGATGCCAGAACTGGAGGCAGTATAAAGGTTGTATAAAGGTAAAATTAAATAGGTTGCAGAGGAGTTTTTTTTTAATTTCGGCTTTTGTTGCTAAAAATTTTGTCTCTCTGCATTGAGAAAAAACACTCCTCGAATGCCTAAATTTGAGCCATGAATAGCGGCAGTGTGAACAGCGCATCATAGGTGGAGCTGTGCTCCCGGTGACAGAGCTCCTGCCCCTCATTGGAGGTAGTTTGGCTTTGTTGCCGGGGAAGCTCTCTCTCAGCGATAAGGACGGCCACACAGCGCACCTTACAATGGCATGGTTAGAGTGGCACAGCTGCACCGTGGTAAGGTGCGTGGTGTAGACACAGCCTCAGAGCTGGGGAAAGCCGACAGGCGCTGAGGAGCACAGGGTTCAGACAGAGACATCCGTTAGGAGAGGAACTATTCACAGGGATTCTCTATAGCCTAGTAAGGTGGAGAGGATGGAAGATGATAATGTACAGGTAGGTTCTGATGAGAAACAGTGAAATGAAAGAATCTCCCTCAATTACATCATGTAATAGCAGACAGCTAAAATGGGACACATTTTAGAAGTGCTTAAATACAAACGCTAAACGTCTAAGTACTAAGACTGGTGAATTTGAGTGTCTGGTATTGAGTGACGATATTGATAGAATAGGCATCACAGAAACCCTTGCACCCCCTCCTGCACCCACATGGGGAGACTGACCTGTGTGCATGGAGCAGCTGGCATTGCTGCCCCCCACTCCTCCCTGGAACGCTGCTCATCTGGGCACCCCTAGGGGCTGTGGGATGTGGGGGCAAGAAGTGAGATCATCCGAGCTCCCTGCATCCAGGTCACTTTCCTCAGCCGGGCTGCATAGCGGGAGGGCAGAGAGCAGCAGCTTCTGATGCTCCCCTCACAGCACAGCCCAAGTGGGAAAAGTGACCAGGACGCATGGAGCACATAGGGTTGCTCCTTACTCCCCTCAAACCTCTATGGACCCATGGAGGAGCATTGGGGCAGGGGAGAGCAGTGAGCACCTTTGCACTGCCAAACGGTGCCCTTTGACCCCTGGAGCCCTGGGCGGCTATCGGGGGGCACCACCCCTAAGGCCGGCCAGGCTCCCCAGAAGGAGCAGCAGAAAACACAGAGACTGGCCACACACTGAGCAGTGGTAGCCTGGGCGGCTCGTAATGGAGGCTCAGGGGGGAGGGGTGTCATAACATTTTTTCCCAGATTTGGACCTTAGCGTCCAAAATATGGGTGTTAGCATGAAAACCTCCAAGCTTAGTTACCAGCTTGGACCTGGTAAAGCTGCCACCAGCCAGGGATTTATACAGTGCCTGGCTCGCTGTGGTCTCCCCAAAACCTTCCCCGGGGGACCCCCAGACTCAGATGCCTTGAGTCTCACAACAAAGGGGAATAAACCATTTCCCTTCCCCCTCCTCCCCTCCAGGTGTTCCCTCCTTGGGTTCCTGGAGAGATATACAGAAGCAAGCTCCGTGAATCTAAACAGAGGGACTCCCCCCTCCCTGTTTCCAGTCCTGGAAATAGAAGTACCAAGATAGCTAATCTCTCTTCCCCCTTACCCAGAGGGTATGCAAAGTCAGGCTAGTAAATCTAACACAACGAGATTTTCCCCCTGACTTCTTCCTCCCACCAATTCCCTGGTGAGCTGCAGACTCAATTCCCTGGAGTCCCCACTATAGAAAAATCCAACAGGTCTTAAAAAGAAAGCTTTATATAAAAAGAAAGAAAAGGACATAAAAATGGTCTCTCTGTATTAAGGTGACAAATACAGGGTTATTTGCTTAAAAGAAAAAAATGAATAAACAGCCTTATCCAAAAAGAATACAATTTAAACATTCCAGCAACTACACACATGTAAATACAAAAAAAACCAATATAAACTTATTGTCTTATTATCTTTGTACTTACAACTTGGAAACAGAAGATTAGAAAGGCAGGAGATAGAAAAATCACTCTCATAGCCGAGACGCCACAGACACAAGACAAAGAACAAAGAACTCACACACAAACTTCCCTCCACCCAGATTTGAAAAAGTCTTGTTTCCTGATTGGTCCTCTGGTCAGGTGTTTTAGGTTACTGGTGTTACCCCTTTATAGGTAAAAGAACTTTAACCCTTAGCTATCTGTTTATGACAAGGGGGCTCAGCCTCCCCAAACCTTGCACTGCCAAGGGGACAGTGGGGCCCATGATCAGGGGCCCTGGCCAAGTTAGGTCCCCCTGGAAAAGTCTCCCCTATGTCAGCCCCAGGGCTGGAGGAGCTCCCACTCCCTGCTACAGCCCGGGGGCTGCAGCAGGGGCACAGAGCTTCTCTGGTCTCAGGGCCACAGCGGGGCAGGGGTAAAGGAGTGATAGGGTGGGGCTGGTGGGGGAAGGGGTGGAACAGAAGTGACAGTGGATGGGGCCATGGGTGGAAGGGGGTAGAGCCACAGACAGAAGGTAGGGGCATGGTTCTGGTGCTGGGGCCCCCACACTTGTTCTCCCTTTCCCGGGGGTTTGGCATCACTAGCCCTGGCTTAGCGAGTAGGGTTCAGTGGTCCCCATAATGTGGGGTGCGACTCCTAGGGGGACACAGAGGAACATTCATGGGGGCACCTCAGGACCTGAGCCAGCCCACATAGAGGGCAGGGAGGGAGCATCACTCTGCCACAGCTCTTCCCCAACCCCACCCTCAGCCTGAGACTCTGGCTCCCAGCCTGGCGTCGACCCCCTTTACCCCTGTCCGCACCCCTCACCCCAGCAAGCAACAGCCCCACTCCTCCCAGCCCCGGTTCTTGACCGTGGCTTCCGAGGGGCCACAGCCATGGCTAAGAGGGCACAATGTGAAATGTTTGGGGACCACTGGTTTAGGGTGACGTCCTCAATCACTTCTCTGCAGTCCAATAAAAGCTATTCCTTACTCATCTACCCCTCCGTCAGGACGGACTAGGTATGTTCTGCTGCCCTTCACTCATACAGGAAGGAGAATAACATTTCATTCCACTCAATCCTAAAGTGATTTGTAACCCAAGACCATCCCAAACTGGTCATTTTGGGGAAGCGGCCCCATCATGCTGCATAGCTAGGCAGAGTAGGTGTGTCTATGCAAACACGGTCTGTTCCTGAAGTCTTTCCCCAGCTCCTCACTAGGTGAGAGAGGGGAGCTCATTCAGACCCTGCTTTCGCTTAGTATTTAAAAACTCCTTAGTGTCCCTATCTCTGCCGGCCTTAGATTTCTCCTCCTGTCCGTTTTTTCACAGCTCAGATGAGGTGACCGAGTGGTTAAGGTGATGGACTGCTACCCCATTATGCTCTGCCTGCATGGGTTCAAATCCCATTCTCATCAGAGGCATTTAGTCTTCACCCTCCTTTATAGACAACCATCTCCCCCTTTGGTACAATAACAGATCAAACAATGTTGCTTGTGTTACCCAAAATTGGGTCAGTTAGTAAGCTTAGAGAGGACTAATAATGCCCCTCCCCCCCAGAGTTTGGCAGAAAGCAGCACATTTATTAGCTTGATAGCTAAGCTCAAAAGAAGGGATGGGGGAGGGTGTCACACTCATACTCACGCTCCCAGGACAGGCCTGGCAGTGGAGATGTCAGGATCCTTTAAGGTAAGTGTCCCACAGCGCAGCGATGGACGGTGCGATGAAGATCAGTCTCCCTGAGGTGCAATAGAATGTAATACAGCGAACCACTGGCCAGATGGGCCGGGTGAAGGGCATTCACTGGAGGTACAAAGGAGAGTGGGAAAGCCACTTCACAGGCATTCAAAGCGGGAAAGGACACAAGCTGGGGGAGTTTAACAGACCTTTTGAGCATACAGGTTATACAGAGCATACAGATCACTGCAGCTCCTACAACATGATAAGTTCTCAAGCAGCATGTTTCTTACTTTGCCCATCTGTCAATTTTGATGATTATTGATGGAAATATTTTGCCATTGGGTTGTGTGTTTACACAGAAATTGACATTTACCAACAAATACACAATTCTTCCAAGCCTGCTAGTCTGCAGTTGATGGGTTTAGAGGGACACATTCACTCTTCCAGGTCCCCATTCCAGGCCTGTGCTCTCCAGGTTGTCAACTTCCCGCACTGCTGGGATCCTTCCCTCATCTCCCTCCAAACCACTGCCCCACCCCCACTTCTGGGGTCCCCTCCCTACACTGTCTAACTCCACTGCTGGCAGGATCCCTTCCTGTTCCTTTCATTTCCTGCCTCCACTCTGGGCAAAAGCTCTGCACTCTTCCCACACCAGAAGTTGAACCCAGGCCACCTGGGTGAAAACCAGGAATCCTGACCACTAGCCCATATGGGACTATTGTTGCATCTGACGAAGTGGGTATTCACCCACGACAGCTCATGCTCCAATACGTCTGTTAGTCTAGAAGGTGCCACTGGATTCTTGGCTGCTATTATTACTACAACTCAGGCCTTGGCTACACTGGAGAGTTACAGTGCAGGTGGTGGCTTTACAGCACTGTAACTTACTCCCCGTCCACACTGGCAAGGCACATACAGCGCTGTATCTCCCTGGCTACAGTGGTGCATGTGATCCAACTCGATGAGAGGAATAAAGAGAACAGAGCTGGTGATGCAGCGCTGGGGTGCCAGTGTAAACAGTGATTAATCTTACTACGCTGTCACTGACCTCCGGAACCTTCCCATAATGCTTTTAAGTAGAGATAACGCTCTTTGTTTTGGTGTGATGCCTCTGTTTGTTTTGTTGTGAGCTCAAGGCTCCCGGAGCTGCTTATCTAAAAACCAAACACAGTTACTGTTTGCAGTGAATGAGCAGAGGCAGGGGGATCCCTTTGGAACACCCACAGCTCGTGTTTGCTTGAGGAGAGAAGCAGCCGGGTGGGCACGGGGGAGGGGGGGTCTGTTTTGGATCAGCGGCTTATCTGGTCTGTGAGGAAAAGAACAAAGGCGGCTATTTGCATTTAGTGAATGAGAGAGGGGTGGGGGAGGAGGCTTGAACTTGCCAGGCAGGGAGCTGACACAGTGTCAGTTCCAAAAATCCACTCGCTCTGTCTCCCCCACGCTCCGTGTCACACTCCACCCCACCCTCCTCTTTTGAAAAGCACATTGCAGCCACTTGAATGCTGGGATAGCTGCCCATAATGCACCACTCCCAACAGCGCTGCAAATGTGGCCATGACAGAGTGCTGGTAGCTGTCAGTGTGTCCACACTGCAGCGCTTTCCCTAAACAGCTGTAGGAAGACAGCTTTAACTCCCAGCGCTGGACAGCTGCAAGTGTAGCCAAACCCTCTCTAAGCCGACCCCTTATGAGAACAGCAGGGACTAGCATGACTAGATGTCCCGATTTTTGGGTCTTTTTCTTATATAGGTGCCTATTAACCCCACCCCCATCCCAATTTTTCACATTTGCTGTCGGATCACCCTAGCAGGGGTTGCACACAGGGCTGCATTAACCTTCAGGTGCTGAGGTTTCCCTCTCTCCATTCCCAGAGCCTGTGATCAGAAAACAGACATCAGGGCTCCCAGGTGCTGCACAGACCATGACTGAGATCAGACCCCATATTATGCAAGGTGCTGTACAAACCCTGGGCAACACTGAGACACCCAGGAGGTTCCCCTCAATTTCCCTGAGCCTCTGCTGCCCAACTTCTTCTGAATCCCTCTGGCTCACCCCCCTCCCACAAAAAAACCCACCTTTCCAAACAGTCCTTCTTTCCTTGCCCCCTGATTCTGGTTTCACACCCTGGGACCATCTCCTCTCTTTGTCTCTCCCCCTCCAGGTGAAGAAAAGATGGAGGCAACTTCAGCCACTGGAGTCAGCCTCAGCGAGCACTGCAGCCGGCCCCGGGGGAGGGGGGGTGTTTGCAGACACAGGAAGGGAGCAGGGGGTGCTGGGAAGAAGGCGGCAGGAGAACAAAGCTCAGAGACCCAACATGGGGAAATTCCAGGGGGCGGGGCTCTGACACATCCCAGGTGCGGACAGCTCCTGGGGGCGGGGCTCTGGCTCAGCTCCGGGGCAGGGTAGCTCCTCGGGGCGGGGCTCCAGCACAGAGCAGGGGCGGGAGAGCTCCTGGGGGCGGGGCTCTGGCACAGCCCATTTGCAGGGCAGCTCCTGGGGGTGGGGCTCTGGCACAGCCCATGGGCAGGGCAGCTCCTGGGGGCGGGGCTCTGGCTCAGCTCAGGGGCGGGGCAGCTCCTGGGGGCGGGGCTCTGGCACAGCCCATGGGCAGGGCAGCTCCTGGGGGCGGGGCTCTGACACATTGTGACACGGAGCCCGGGCTGAACAGCTGCTTCCTGGTTTTTCACGTGCTGCCAGCAGCGCTGGAGCTGCCCGAGCCGGAGCGGAGCCGCTGTTCTCAGCTGCAGCCAGGATCTGCCCCCGGCCCCGCTGGGATCCAGGTGGGGACAGAGACTGGGGCCCGGGGGTTCCCCTTGGTGTGGCTGGCGGGGGCGGGAGGGGAGAAGCCGGAGCTGCAGCGGGGGAAGGGCGGTGGGACATTGTGACCCGGAGCCCCCGGGGAATGAGAAGCGCTGGGGGGCAGGAAAGTGACTCTGCCCCAGGGAGCCTGGGAGAAGCCTTGAAGGCGCCTCGGCCCCAGTTGAGCTGCAGGAGGATTCGCCCGCCCTCCCCGCTGGGATGGGGGGGCCGGGGCCCGGCCGTCGTGTGGGGGGGAGGGGCGGACCCCGGGCCCTTCGGGGGAGGGCGGTGTATTAAATCCCTCTCCATAGCAATGTGCTACTCCAGGGCACTGCGCATACCCAGTAACAGCCGCTGAAGCCACTGCCCTTCCCCCTGCCCGGACCAGCCGTAACGTTCCGCCGGGCGCTGGGGGCGGGGCTGGAGCGGGGCGGGGAAGTAACAGGGAGCGTGGGAGGGGCGGGCGCAGAGCAGGAAATTGATGGGCAGGGGGGGTCAGGCAGCTGGAGGCAGGGTTCGTGGGGGACTAAAGGGCACAATCCGGGCTGGGGGGAGGAGCAGGAGTTGAGCTCAGGGGGAGGCGCTGGCAGAGCCCCCCCCTTTGGTGTGAAGGCGGAGGTGTCGAGGGGGGAGGAGAAGCCAGAGTTGCAGGGGGGGGGTCACTGGGGTGCGGGGGGTAGATCTGTCTCTGTGCAGCCAGGACATTCCCGGGGTGGGAGGGAGGTGAGTTAACAGGATCCTGTCCCTATTTTTGCCACTTCCTCCCACACACACATTCTCTCAAGATTTCCCCTTTTCTCTCTCATTATCACACGTGGCTATAAAATCCAGGGAGATTCTCCTCTCCCCCCGCCAATGATCAGCTGTCTAATTGCCTCTGATTTTCCCTTTTCTCTCCATACTTCTCAAATGTCAATTTAAAATCTCTCCAATGGGGGGTGGATTTTCCCACCCATTTTATCTGCAGCGATTTGTCCTTGTTTGGGTGGGAAATTGTTGCCCTGGGTCATTCCCCAGAACATGGCTCCCACTGGAGTGGGATGGGATGAGGTTCCCGTTCTCTGCCAGGGCAGGGAAGGGAAGGGAGGAGCACATCCCCCATGGAGACTGCCCAGACCCCATTTCCCAATTCCCCTGCGGCCCCCTTCCATTGTCCAGGGAGCCTTCCAGCTCCCCCCTTGCCCTTAAATCAGCTCCTCAAAGGGCTCTGAGCTGCTCACGTGAATGGTTGCCCCGTGGCCGGGGGGGACCATCACATTCTGTTTATGTATTGGACAGTCATATAAAATCCAGTCCAACAGTCCCCCTTTTCCACTAGTTATTTAATAGCAACATCAAATCCCCTCCGATCTTGGTGGTTTTCTCTCATGTTATCAAATGTCGTTTGTGACAGGGTTCTCTCTGCGTGTCTCAAAGATTGATATAAAATACCACAAACATTTGCCCCACTTCTCTCTAGTTGTTTTATTTCTAATTGAATATGATGGGTTGTTTCCCAATGTGCTAAGATGCAGCCGCCTCTGGGGTGGATCCATGGTGGCCATTATTTGCTAGTGACAGCCCGTGGATCTTTCTTGCCCTCCAGGCCTTCCATTCTCCTGTTAAAGAAGCACTCCCCAGGCTCCCTCTGCCTGTGTGACTGGCCAGCAGGAGGTGGTGTTAACTTTCTAGCCACTTCTCACACTCTGTGAGGTAACACTTGCAGGGGCAGGGAAGGTGTCTGTGTGGGGAGATTGCAGCTGAAGGGGCATTGTGGTAGGGGGAGGCCTCTGGGTGGCTGGGCAGGGGGTACCCTAGTCAGGTTGGTGGGTTGTGGAGGTTTGGGGTTTTCAGGGGTGGTGGTTCTGATGTGCCCATCCCTGAGGCTATGGGTCCTGGAGGTGGGTATCGCTGGGGGCCTGGTGGCTGCAGAACAGTGGGGGTGGGTGTCTCTTGGGGAGGCGGGACAGAGGGTTAGAGGGAGCCTGGTTCTGTGCCAGGGGCTCTGTCTGTGCTTCCCCCGCTGGTTCCTGGTTTTGTTGCCATGCCCAGTGCACAGAGCTGGGGGAGGGGATCCCTGGCACTAGGTGAGGGCATGCCAGGGAAGCAGAGTGATGGGTCGCACTGTAAAGCATCAGGGGGTCACACTGGGCAGAGGAGGGGGTCCCAGGCAAATGTCAGGGTAGATCGTTCTGGAGGGTGGGGAAGTTCCTAGGCAGGCAGTGAGGGACTGAGTTCCCAGTGGGGGGGGAGGTCCCTTGAGGGGGTCCCTGGCTGCTGGGGGCTCTTGGTGGGGGGAACCCTTTGGGATTCCCAACCTGGCAATCATGGTGTGGTGGGGGTTCTCTGGCCGGTGGGGCTTTGAGGGGTATCTGTGGTCCCTGGCCAGGGACTCTGGGGGCTGCGTCCCAGGGAATATCTGATGGGATCCTGGCTGGGGGGTGTCTGGGGCCCCTGGCTGGGGGATCTGGGCTCTGGGTACTAGGGGGTGTCTGGGGGCTGCTGCTAACCATGATCCTTCTCTCTGGTCAACTTGTACCAGAGTCCTGGCTCCTAGTCACCAGGTCACCAAGTCCATTCCCCAGTCACGTGCCCTGTCACTGTGATAATTTTCTGTCCACTTAGCAAACACTGTTAGTGTGAATTCACAGAATTTACTTTTCTCCTCTTTTGAAAACTGCAGGAACTTTCGGTTCCGTTTGGAAAATTTTTGCCCCCAGTCCTTGTCCTAGATCTGCGGGGGTGAGGGAGGTGGGAAGGGAGTCAGCACTGCCACACGATGGTCTTTTCCACAGCGTTCTGAACTCATTCTTTTTGAAATCCGGTGTCATTGAGACCGTTGTTAATCCAGAGTCACTGTATGGAAAGACAAGGAGTGATTCCAGATGGACAGAGGGTCAAATGAGATCAGCCATGCTCCCTGTGAGGAGGGGTCCCATTAGCTGCTCTCCCCAGAGAGCTGAAGGAGGGAAGCTGCTCATACACTCCGTCCCTCTCTGCTCAGGATATTGGGGTTCAGCTTCCTGGGTCAGATGCTGCAGCCTCCATTGTGATCTGGGAGACCAGGCTTGGCAGCTGCTGCTCCCCCAGTGGGGCTCTGTGCTGGGAAGTGACCTTAATTAAAGCTTCTTCTCTGCCCGGCCCAGGGGATGACTTTCTGCAGCTGGTCCTAGCCCCCTAGGGCAGTCCTGGGCCCTGTTACTACTAAATTCTGAGCCAGAGTCTCCAGGTAACTGAAAGACCTCAGGGAATGTCCTAGGGTCTGGCAAGAAAGTGACTCTGCACAAACAACACCACCTCATTTCTCCTCCCATTAGCGGTTGCCAGGAGGAAATCCAGCCATGGGAGAGCAAAGCCCCCAGGAATGGGACTGTCCCAGCCAGAGGGGCAGGGAGAGAGGACAGGGGAAGGAGAGACTGAAAGGGGCAGTGGGAGAAATGAATGTGGGGGAGAGATTTCCAGCTCTCTAGTCCACCCAGACACATGTATTGCTGCATCCTGGGGCAGAACCACTTTCCAGTGAACAAAACAAGGATCACACAGAGCAAAAGCCAGTTCCTGACTCCATATTCCCCCTGCTGGGGTGTGGCTGCCGTGGGGTCAGTGTCTGAGGGAATCCCCCACAGTGACTCCTTTGGTTCTGCTCTTTTCTAGCCTTGTGTTCAGAGAAGGGGTGAGGGGAGAGAGAAGGGAGGTTAAAAATGTGTCTGTGGACTTAACCTGGCAGGAGGGGCCAGGTCTAAATTGTAATAAACAGATTGAGCATTTCCCAGCATGACAGAATCTAGGGTGTCTGTCTGCAGGGAAAGGGCCTGGGGGAATTGTGATGTGAAATTAACAAAAACCGGTTCTGAAACGCCCACAACTGCCCTTCTCCCCCAGACAGGCTGCAGAATGTTTTGCTCCAGCTCATCCCAGCCTGGCGTGGGACAGGGAAGAGAAATGGCTGCAGTGGAGTCAGTCCAGGTAGAGATTATCGGGGAGTTGCTGGTGGGTTCCTGCTGGAGGAAAGGGAGAGCAAATACACCAGAGGTGGGAAGGTTTGCTAGGGGCTCCATCACCTGTATCAGTCAGTGGCTAGTAGGGGGGTGATGGATATGCTGGGAGAGATAAGGGGCTCTCTCTTCATCCCCTCACCCTGGCATTTGCTGGATACTCTGAGCCAGGTCGAGGTGGGACTCTCCTGACTATGAACCACCCAGAGCTTCCATTTGATTCACTCTTCTCTGCCACAAATAGTGGGGCTGTGAGTGGGGCAGCAAGTCCTTAGTGTTGGACTCTTACTCTTTCAGGGGCTGGTGACCTTCAAGGAGATGGCTATGTATTTCACCAGGGAAGAGTGGGCTCTGCTGGACCCCACTCAGAGAGCCCTCTACTGGGATGTCATGCAGGAGAACTATGAGACTGTGACCTCGCTGGGTAAGGGTTCCTGTCCCTTTTGTTCTTGGAAGGGGAAATGAAGAGTGAAGGTTCACGCCACCCCCACAATGCCATCTGTACCCTGTCCTGTTTCAGCATCACCCCAATAGGCCAGTGACACACATAATACCAGAGACCCTCCTCTGCTGCAGAACACTTTGGGAACAGAGCACAGGAGCCGTATTGCACAGTGTCAAATATCTCCTGTTTGCTCAAGTGAAACTGGGGGTTAGGTCTGGCATAACTGTCCCATACCCCTAATCATTTTTCTTGCCCTTTTCTGAACCTTTTCCAATTCCAATATTTCTATTTTTGAGACGGGGTGACATGTGCATGCAGTATTCAAGATGTGGGTGTATCATGGATTTATTTGCTGTTTTTACAAATATGATCTATGAGATATTCTGTCATATCTATCACTTTCTTAATTATTTCCTACATTGTTCACTTTTTTTCACTGCTGCTGCACATTGAGTGGATGTTTTCAGAGAACTATCCACAGTGACTCCAAGATCACTCTCTTGAGTGGAAACAACTAATTTAGACCCCATCATTTTGTATGTATAGTTGGGATTGTGTTTTCCAATGTGCTGCACTATGTGCTATCCTGTCATCTAGTACTGCTAAGATCCTGGATTCAGTAATATCCCTGCCCTTCCTGTTCCCTTTCTCCACCGAACCCCGCCAGCCCATGCTTCCTGTTCCCAGCTTCCCCAGGATTCTCGCACTGTCTCTGAACCTCTCTGTCAGCAAGAAGCAGTGCCAGGGACACTTGCCCTCTGTCTGGAGTCTTCGATTTCTGGGACATGGATTTACTTTCTCTGTGTTGTAAGAGGCTCTGTCATAATGAGTGTCTGTGATGTTACCCAGAGTACAATCTGGACTGTTAAATAGCTGTACCTCAGTCCTCCAGCATGGGGTGCCTTTTCCACTGTTTTCCCGCGAGAACAGCCCCTCTTGGCCAATTAACACACAGTCTCCAGCATGTAACTCACTCCCAGCTACACAGTATTGAGTGCTGCTAGACAGCCACTCATGAATTACACCTCAGGAGAAAACCAGCAAATTCTCAAGTGCCCAACTTTCCCCCAGAAATGTGCATCTTGCACTGTCCAGCACGCTACTGAACGACCCAAGCTCATATGAAGTCTGTCATTTCATCAGCGGAAAATGACATGCACCAGCTTGTTATCCCAAACAGAGTTTCCAACACACTTCAATCCACACATACTGGTTAGATGAACAATAAACCAAGATTGTTAACTACCAAAAACTAAAACTAGGCCCAGTCCATGAAAGGGGCACTCCCAGGAGAGACTGTACAAAGGCTGGAACATGAAACACCTTTGTAAACCTGAGACAGCTGCCTTGGGGACAATGACAGGGAGAATCCCCCAAAGTGACTCCTTTGTTTCTGCTCTTCTCTGGCCTCCGATTGTTCCTTCCAGCGTGGAGTCCTTTGCACTTGTCTCTACTGAATTTGATCCTATTTACTTCAGATCATTTCTCCCGTTTGTCCAGATCATTTTGAATTTTAATCCAATCCTCCAAAGCACTTACAACCCCTCCCAGCTTGGTGTTGTCCGCAAACTTGATACGTGTAAGAGAGAGACTGTTACTGGGAGGGTTTCCCCATGTGTCAGAGGGTTACACCCTGGTGGGAGGGGGCTAGGCCTGTACTGGAATAAGGTCACTCTGTGCTTCACAGTGTGCTAGAACCTAGAATGTGCATTAGCAGGGGAAAAGCTGGGGGGAATCGGCTTGTGGAATGGACAAAAGCCTAGTCTGAATTCTCACACCTTGCCCTTTTCACCCCGGCAGGCCAGAGAATAACATCCATGTTTCGCTGCAGATCATCTCGTCCTCCCAGGGGCAAGGAAATGGCTGCAATGGAGCTGGTTCAGGTAAGAGATTATCAGGGTGGCGGGCTCTGCTTGGAGGTCGAGGAGCAGTAAATGCATAAGAGGGTGGGAACTGCTAGAAGTGGTGGGAAGCAGGAAATATCTCGGGTGGAGAAAGGGAGGGGACAGCATGTGACAAACCTGCTGAGACTTGTGTAGTGTAGGGCGTGATGGGTTGTCACTCCCAGGAGGCAGTTTGTGGAGCTTCTGGGAACTGCTGTGTCCTCTAACCCTCACGCTGGGCTGGCCCTTCTCACACTGCTTTGCTGGAGATTTCGCCAGCCTCTCCAGGGCCTGTTATCACCCAACACAACAGCAGGTGGCGCCATGCAGCCAACTAAGCTACCTGAGTGCGTTACCTAAGCCACTCAAGGACACATAGAAGACAAGAGCCAATTTCCCACTCCCCAACCTTGCACACTTGCTGTAGTATAAATCCAGAATGATACCATCTTATAGTGCACAGGGATCTCTATAATACAAGCTCATTAATGTAGTTCCCCTTCCCCTCGATATGGGACAGATGTGTACAACAAGCTGAGATTTTCCCCAGACACTTCACTCAAAATACGCTGGTTAAGATAAAGCATCAAACAAGTTTATTAACTGCAGAAAGATAGATTAAGTGATTATAAGTGATAACAAACAGATCAAAGCAGATTATTTAGCAAATAACCAAAACTCAGACTAAGCCTAACATACTAGATGGATAGAATTTGAATTAGCAATTTCTCACCCTGACTGATGGTACAAGCAGTCCCCCAAGTTTCCATACACAAGCTAGAAATCTCTTGATCCTGGGAGCAGCACTTCCCCCACATCCGTTTTTGTTTCTCAGGTGTTTCCAGAAGTTCTCTTGTGTGGAGAATGAGGCCAAGAGATGATGTCACACCCCACCTTATGTAGCTTTTCCATATGGTGGGAACCTCTTGTTCCAAACTCAGTTCCTAGTCCAGTTTGTGGAAAAATACAGGTACTAAAATGGAGTTTAGTGTCATGTGGTCTGGTCACAGGCCCTGCTGAGTCATAGTAGCCATGACTCATAGGCTGGCTGAAACATTCACAGGAAGGCTAAGCTCTTCCACAGTCCATTGTCTTTGTTGAGCCATCAGCACTGTCTGGCTTCTTCATTGTTGTACCTGAAAGGCTCATTGTGGGTGTTACCCAGAGTAAGCACATTTGAAATACAGATACAGAGTCAATATCCATAACTTCAGATACGAACATGATATGTGCACACAAATAGGATAATCCTATTCAGCAAATCAGAACTTTTCCAGTGACACCACACATGAAGCATCTTCTACAAAATAGATCATAATTATGTCCTAATCATATTATAATCATACCACTATGATGAATATGGGGGTGTAGTGTCAGATAGGTCCTAATTTCAAGGCACAGGAGTTGGGAATGGAACTTCCCCTCTTTGTGGAACAGGAAATAACCCTCCAGCCAGGGCTGGGACAACTTCCCAGACTCTCAGCGATGGAGCCTGAATCTACTGACATTTCGTTAATTACCACCAACCCCAATCTTTGTGGCAACTGTAAACTTTATCAGTGATGATTTTGTACTCTCTTCTAAGTCATGGATAAGAATGTTAAATAGCACAGGGCCAAGAACCAATCCCTGCAGGAACCTGCTAGAAAGAAATCCACTCGATCATGGTTCCCCATTTACTATCAGAGTTTTTAATCTATTTAACGTATGCCGTGTTTATTTTGTATCATTCTAGTTTTTTTTAGTAAAAATATTGTGCTAATCAAGTCATGTCCCTTACGGAAGTTTAGGTATATTACATCAATACTATTAGCTGCAACCAAGCTTTTGATCTCATCCAATAAGGATATCCCGTTAGTTTAATAGGCTCTATTTTCTCTAAACCTTTGTTAATGGGCACTACAATTCTGACCTTCTAACTTCTATTCTTTATGATTGACTTCCCCTTTCTTCCATATATTTTATTTGGAGAGTGCTTGGATTCCTACCAGGGAGCCACTATCAGGGTCCAGAGACAGCCCCATCTCCTATATTAAGCTCTGGCTAGTAGCTATGTGATAAATGTGAAGACCCTGCTTCTGTCTGTCAGATGGGAGACACAAAGGTTCTCTCTTTCTACCCTCTGATGCCTCCTGGCTGCTGTAAGCAAGGTGGGGTGGGACTCTGTTAACATGTGCCTCCCGGAGCTTCCATTTCCCTGGTGCTGCTGTTCCGTGAATAGTGGGGTTGTGAGTGGGTCAGCAGGTACTGAGTATTGGACTCCTGCTCTTTCAGGGGCCGGTGACCTTCGAGGAGGTGGCTGTGTATTTCTCCAGGGAAGAGGGGACTCTGCTGGACCCCACTCAGAGAGCCCTCTACAGAGATGTCATGCAGGGGAACTATGAGACGATGGTCTTGCTGGGTAAGGATTCCTGTCCCTTCTGTTCTTGGAAGGGGAAATGAAGAGTGAAGGTTCATGCCACCCCCACAATGCCATCTGTACCCTGTCCTGTTTCAGCATCACCCCAATAGGCCAGTAACATACATACTACCAGAGACCCTCCTCTGCTGCAGAACACTTTGGGAACAGAGCACAGGAGCAGCATCACACAATGTCAAATATCTCCTCTTTACTCAAGTAAAACTGGGGTTAGGTCCAGCATAATGAACAGAAGCTTCCTACCCCCAGCCTTCTCTCAAACCCTGAGCCTTCTCTACCCAAACCAGAATGTGCTTGGGGTGTAACAAGCAGGCGGCTGGAGTCAGAGCTGCCAGTCCAGGGTTACTTATCATACAGACACTCAGTGCGTCCTTGAACGCTGGCTGGGAGTATCCAGACAGGGGAGCTCCAGCAGCAGAACACTGAATCTCACCCAGGATTACAGATGACACAACTCCTCGCTGATCTGGATTGCACCCCAGCATGTGAAAATGGCCTAGGTTGGTAGTGACATTTCTTGAGACATGGAGAGTCTTGCTCCCATATCACCAGGTGTAATAAAAATAACAGGAAAGGCCAAATATGGAAAACTGATTCTTCAGCTTGCTTTTGACCTGCATCATATTTTGCAGTATATTCCAAATAAGGAAATTAACGTGCAACGTATGTGTCATTGTTTGTGGTTTTAAGCTGTAAAAGGCTTGTGTGATTTTTAGCTCAGGAACAGTATTCCAATAGCTGTCGCCCCCTGCGTGCTTGTAACCAAGAAAAGAGCCTCAGGCTGAGCTGATTCAAATATTAATCCTGTGGTCGTTTTCCACAACAGCCTCAATAGGTCCCTGTGATGGAATGTAAGGCTACATCTAGACTACCCACCGTATCGGCGGGTTAAAATCGATTGCTCGGGGATCTATATATGGCGTCTCATCTAGACGCCATATATCGATCCCCGAGCGCGCTTATATCGATTCCGGAACAACACCAACCCCAACGGAGTTGCTGATTTGACAGGGGGAGCCGCGGACATCGATCCCGCGCGGTGAGGATGGGTGATTAATCCGATCTTAGATATTCGACTTCAGTTACGTTATTCACGTAGCTGAATTTGCGTATCTAAGATCGATTTCCCCCCGTAGTGTAGACCAGCCCTTAATGTCTTCACACCTTCCCCCTGCAGGAGAATGGCTGTTTGACCAGCTGTTTGCCTTGCTGTCTCTGAGGAACTGGTCTGTGGGTGTTCCCCAGAACTGTAACTTTTTCAGTAATATCATACTGTAAAATCTCACAATTTTACATACAGTGTTACTACAAATTTTAACAGGAGGATAATATTCAGTAGGTTATGCATTTTCTAATGATACCTCACAAGCCATTTTCCACTAGCAGGGTCTTCTCTGTTCACAGAATTTCTGATAGTTTGATGTCTGCTGGCACTGGATATCACTATTTTGGCATCTCTCTCTCTGTCTCAGTGAGCACCCGCTGTGGTTGTTGAAAGTCTGTGATGGGATCTATGGGATGCAACTGAACAGTGGGACCCCTGAGCCCTTTGTCCCACCACCTGGGCTCCCTCTCACACATGTGATGCTGAGACAAGCTGTGAATCTCTGGCAGATATTGCACTTACACAGACATCCGTAGGTAGGGACACAGCCAACTGAATTACATGAATGCTTCTGCAGCCACTCATAACACTAATGATAGAAAGTCGCCCCCCCTACAGCTCTGCAGCCTTGCACCCCTGGATCATACCATCTTGCCTTAATCAGAAGCCTGATCAGTGTGAGTTTATTACCCAGGGTCCACCCCTCCCTCACTGTGAATAGTACATGAACCAGCCTTGTAATGGAGCTGAGATTTCCCAAGAACTTCAAGCAAAATACACCAGTTTAAGTAGAGCATAAAACAGATTTATTAACTACAGAAAGATGGAGTTTTAAGGATTATAAGTGGTAGGAATAAAAGATCAAAGTAAATTACCATGGAAATTAAAGATAAATTCACAATCTAAACTTTACACCTTATTACACTAGGGCGTAGTTCAGTTATGCACACAGGAAGGCTTAATGCTCGAGCTGCTGCACATGCTGGGCAGGCTTAAGGTCGGGCTCCCCATGGCAGGAGAGAAGAAGACTCGGCCCCTGGAGTGGCAGGCTGGGGCTTCCTGGATCCCATTTGCTCACAGCCAGCGCCCTGCCCCCACTCCCAAGTCATCCATGGCGCCCCCAGGTCGGCCAGAATGGAGCAGCAGTTTTCACTGCACTACGTCCACTTATGGCTTACAGGCAACTCCCAGACTCACCACAGTCCACCATCTCGGCCAGAAAGGAGCCCACTCAGCCTCACCATTGCTGCTTTTCCTTCCCCCCAGAACCCCGCTTCTCCTGGGCTGCAAGTAGCCATCCCTGGGATGCCAACAGGCAGCCACAGGGGTCTGTCTCTCAGCAGCCAACCGCACCTCCATGGGTTCAGCCCTCAGAAGGGCAGGTGGGGGTTTCCTGGATCCCAGTTGCTCACAGCCAGCCCAGCCTCCACCTCTAAAACCATCAGTCATGCCCCCAGGTTGGCCATAAAGGAGCCGCCATTCTCCAGTTGGACTCAGCTTTGCTTGTTTTCCTTTCACCCAGAACCTCCCTTCTTCTCCTGGGCTGCAAGTAGCCACTCCTGGGAAGCCAAGAGGCAGGCACAGGATTCTACCTCCCAGCAGCCAACCACACCTCCCCAGGCTTTGCAGAATGAAGGGTGGTGCTCTACTAACCCCACTTAGCAGCACAGCTTCTTTCCTGCCTTCCTCAGCTCAACTTTCCTCTATTGCCCCATTCCTGCCTCACTTCCTCCTTTGGCCAGTCACGCAAAGGAGTCCAGCAGGAAGTGAGAGCCTCTATAGGCCAACCTCCAAGAGCAGAGGTGGCCAAGCCACAAGCCTCCAAATGGTGACTGGCCTAACTACTCTAGGTTCTCCAGCCTGACACCAAGGTGCTTTCTCCACTGCTGTCAGCATCCTCTGTCATGCAGGGGTTGGAGTTATCCCAGGGACAGGCCAATAGGAGGAGTGCCCTTTCTGAATAACAAGGGGATCTGGGAGAAGGAAGCCAGCATGTTTCTGCCTGGTTTTGAACCAGGGACCTTTTGCGTGTTAGGCAAATGTGATAACCACTACACTACAGAAACTCCACCGACTGGGTTGTTGCTCACTCTGGCACAGACTGATGGACAAATCTAGAGAATGTGGTGGTAGCCCCTCGATAGGTCAGCTGGCAGGGCAGAGGACTGGAGCCAGCACTCAGGAAGTCGTCCTTACCTCGCCCGTGTGACTCCAGCTTGAGGGAGAGCTTCTTTTTCTTCTCCTTGCTGGCAAAGAGCAAGAGAAGAATGAAAGGTCAGGTGGGCCAACTCCGTGCAGAAGCCCATGCTGTCTTTTCCTGCTGCATAGCCTGAAATGAGGGACTCGTGGCAGTGTGACATTCTGTACCTTTGGGGGAGTGTGCTGTAACCCCCATATTCCTCATTTTCATATAATCGTGATCTTATATACAGAGCATGCCTTGTAAGGTATCAGGGGAAAGGATATGATCTGCTGAAAGGCATTTCTCTTCCCATAGATGTTTACCATTCATGCATATGAAGTTATGAGAATTGTGCAGTGTGGTTATCACTATGCTGTAAGGTGGGGGAGTCAGCCAAATATTAGCTCCCCAGTGACAACAGCAAGGAAAGTAACCAACAGCCGGACAGGGTGTCAAACAACCCATCAACAGCCATTGTTCAGCAAGGGAGCTACAGTGCAATCACTTACCTGCAAGAGGACACCCCAGGGGAATTGCTCAGACTTGCTTGGAGAGACGCAGTGATGCTCACCTGACTCTGAAGGGGGAGCAAAGCCAAGAGGGAAGAAAGGACATGATAAAAGCAGAGACATTTGCCATGCTTTGTCTCTCTCGTCCACCTACATCTACAGACACCCCCACACCAAGCAACTGAAGCGCTGACGAAAGGGGAGAGCCTGGCTGAAAAGCCACCAGCCGGCCTGTGGTGAGAAGCATCTAAGTTTGTAAGGGCACTGAAAGGGTTAAGATCAGCTTAGAGTGCATTTTGCTTTTATTTCACAAAAACAACGTGGAGTCCGGTGACACCTTAAGAACTAACAGATTTATTTGGACACAAGCATTCGTGGGTAAAAAGCCCTCTTCTTCAGATGCATGGAGTGAAAATTGCAGATAGAGGCATAAATATATATTGGAACATGATGTAAAGGGAGTTACCATACAAGGGGAGAACCAGTGTTGAAGGCTAATTCAGTCAGGGTGGATGTGGCTCTCTCCAAGTAATTGACAGGGAGGTGTCAATACCAAGAGAGGGAAAATTGCTTTTGTAGTGAGCCAGTCACCCCCAGTCCCTCTTCAAGCTCAAATTAATGGTGTTAAGTTTGCAGATCAGTTGTAACTCTGCAATTTCTCTTTGAAGTCTGTTTTTGAAGTTTTTTGAATGGCTTCTTTTAAATGGCTACTTTGAATGGCTACGTTTAATTGTGTTATTGAATATGAACATGTAAACATGTTATGGAAGTCCTATGTGGTCTAGTGGTTAGGATTCTTGGCTTTCACCCAAACAGCCTGGGTTCAGTTCCCCACACAGGAACAATGCAGAGCTTCTCCTTAGAGGGGAGAGAGGAAACAAAAAGAATGGGAAGGGATCCTGCCAGCAGCAGAGCTGGATAGAGTTGGGAGCAGTACTGGATTTGACATGGTGCCATAGTGCTAGGCCCAAGCTCTGAAGGGACCTGTAACAGTAACTTCCTCCCCTCTGCAGAAAGGGAGCCTCAGAGCAGCCTGGATGCAGTAGGGGAGCTGAGACCCCATAGGGCCCTGGGAGCTGTAGTTCCTTGACCAGCTACCTGCCTTGGAGCAGAGAAGGAACATTTCCCAGCATTCCCTTGGCTGCTCTCAACAGGAAAGGGAGGGGGGAAGCTGTGAGACTCCATGCGCTGCAGCTTGCTGTGGCTGGGGGGCTGGCTGCTAGAAGGGGGTGCTACCTGTGAATAGGGAAGAGGTGTGACCAAGGAGTAGAAGGCTTTGGCCCAAGTAGCACCCTCAGAAGACTTCCCCAGACAGGCTTAGGGATGCTGGTGTGACCTCGCCTGGCAGCCCCCAAAGATGGAACTGGGTGGACTAACTGGACAGGGCCCCTCTCTATCTGAAGCTGGGCAAGGGAGGTATGTGGATCCCACCAGAAGGTAAAATGGTAAGTAAGGAAGGGGAGGCTCTACTGGACCTGGACAGCTTCAGATACAGGACAGGAGGATTTCCACTTCTGAGCCATGAAAATAGAAATTGACTTTTCCTTTCCAGATGTATCTAATATTCATAAAGGGAATCTAGCCCCTGCCTTCCAGATCTGAACACCTCAAAATCAGGAGTGCTCAAGCTCAATTTGGGCAGCTGTTACTTCATTTCTCCCAAATCAAATATGCTGATCCACTGTCATTTACTGTAGAAAAAGTAGGAGAAAATTGAGCAACAAACGTTGGGGTCTTCACAGTGCTAACGAGGGCTGGAATTGCTATTTTCAACAGCCATTACACTTTTTTTTTTAGTTTTGTTTGTTTAAAAGGAAGACAGTGATATTGCACTGGCAAATTCCCCATAGAAACAAAGAATGGAACAAAAGAATAATAAAGGCACCTCAACTTTCCTCATTTACGTAGGACGGTCTTATTAGATGGATCCAGACATCTTCCAATCACAGAAGCTGATAATTGTTCCACTTTACTGCAGTTCTGTAACCATGCAGAAACCTAGAGGAGGAAAGTGCCTAACTCCAGAGTCTGCAGCTGCCTAGGGCCAGTGCTGAGGATTTAGAGTCCCTAGTGCTGCCCTTGCAAGGTTCAAGCATGCTCAGCCTTGGCATTGCCTCCGCTCCTGCGGCTAGTAGCTGCAGCTGTCTAAGGCTGGCCTCTGGCAGTTACCCCATGGCTGTAGCTAGAGAAACTACAAGTGGCTCTATGACTCCTGGGGCCATTAAGCTAGAGCACCTAAAGACACTGGAGTTAACCTCAAGGAACAGAGGTCACCAGTAGGAAAGGAATGTCGGGGGAGCAGGGAAGGCGGGAGGAGGTCAGGCTTGCAGAGGGAGCTTCCAGCTGGTTGGGAGCATGTCCAAAGTAGAAAGGAAACAAGTATGGGGAGAGGTGGTGGTGACCAGGTAGCAGACTAGCACGTAGATGGGAGCAGAGGGAGAGACGCTGGTGTCTTCAGATTCCCAAGGGCTAAGTCCTCACTTTGGGGAAATGGTGTTTGCAGGTGGCTTGCTCACATGGCAGGATGGAGGCTGAGGGAGGGATCTGTCAGAACTGATCAGGTGTCTGCTGGCTTTAGGACTTTGAGCTGAGACTAGGACCACATGCAGTGACTGGTGACATGGGGGGGTACTGGAGACATGGCTAGAGAAGGTCTGAATGAGGAAAGAGATAAATCTGTGGGGAGTTTCCTTGGTCACTATGAAAGTTCTGCTCACTGTGGACACTGGTAAACCCACATGGGTGTACAGCTCAATAAGAAAACCCGCGGGCTGAGGGAGCTGTGTATGGCAATGCATATAGTCATGGAGAGGTGTGTGATCAAAATGAAAAATGTCTCTGAGGTTCAGTACCGGGTATACGAAGGCACCAATGGCACTGACCCACCAGGCCCACACTCGGAGCCCACAGTGACTATACTGGGGCCCACAAATATGTTTGGTGCCAGGGCCAACAAAAGGTTAATCCAGCCCTGACTGCCTGAGCACCATTTCAGCCTCACATTTTTGGGTGGAACTCCCACAGTGAGAGCTGCAGAGCACTCCCCCGCAACACACACGCACACACTCGTCCTGGTGTTGGGAGGGGAACAGGAGAAAGGACAAAAGAAGAGATGAAGAGAAAGGAGGGAGGGACAGGTGGATGGAGGAAAAGGTGAAACACAAAGGACAAACCCTAATGTCCCCATGATTCTAAGGGACAAAATCCCAGGTACGGAATAAAATTCTGCCTCCTTAAGCTCATGTTTTCCATGCCTAGAATTCAACTCTCACCAGATGGATCAGACTGAACAGGTTTCACACCTCCAGGAGGCTCTTACCTTCTAAAGAGGGACGGCTGTTTTCTAGTAAAATCACTTCAAGGGAAGGAGAAAACTGGAAAGAGGTTTCTCCTGGCGCTCACGTCCGTGAACCCAAATACTCTCTCAGTCCTCAGACAGAGACCTGGAGAAGGAGACTTGCTGAAGCAAAGCCACAGGGGTCTCTGAGGTTTCCCTAGCCCCTGGCCCCTGACTGATGTCAGGATCTCTCTGTGAGGTCACCACCTGCTCACCAATAGTCTTTGACCAATAGTGTGAGGTCCTGCAAAAGGCCTTTGTGATGTCACTGCCACACCCCGCCCTTGCTGTGCCAATGTCCTGCCCCGGCCAGGCACTTTGGAGCTTTGAGCTACTCCCTGTGGATCACCTCACTCAAGGAGCTTTTCTATAGAGCATCCTCAGATGTCTAAGCACACGAGTGCCATGGCAATGAACTGACACACATGGCACCAAGATGAGATCATTAGTAGACTAACCTATAGGAGAAGGACACCCCAGCATTAGTAGGTTAGAAAGACCTACTGAACATGCATTACACCTAGCAGCCCCTGCGTGGGGTCGGGCGGGGGCTGCGGAGGGGGGAGACCTGGGAAAGGGATGGATGGAAAATGTCTGTGCAGCCGGGACATGGCCGGGGGGCGAGGGGAGAAGAGCAGGTGACCCCTGAGGAGCGGGAAGAAAAAGGGAGGGCTGAGATCCCCTCGGAATTACCACTGCCCCCTCCGTGGAGACCTCCCTCCTCTCCTGTCCTGCCCCCTTTCTCCCTAGAGAGCAACAAGCAACATCCAGGCTGACACCCCCTTCCCTCAAACCCCTGAGAAGTTCCCTGTTCCCCTCCCCCCATTGTGCCCCATTTTCTCTCCCCTTTGCAAATGGCCAGTTCAGATCTCAGGTTTGGGGTGTTTCCCCCCATTTTCACCTGCAGTGATTTGTCCTTGTGTAGGTGGGAAATGGTTCCCCCGAGTGATTTCTGAACTGGGCAGAGGCTGGGAGGGGCCTGAGACAGGGACACCTCTGGGCTGGGCTGGGGGGGCCACTCTCTGCTGGCAACAGGGCGTGGGAAGGGCCAGGAAGGGGAGGGGGGAGCAAGTGTCCCCCATAGAGTGGGTCCAGCCCCAGGCTGCTACCAGTAGCACATTGCTATCCTGGCCGGGGGGGGGGAGCTTTCTCCAGCTGGGACCTGCCCCCTAGGCAGCCCCAGGCTCTGACCGCACCAGCCCCGCCTGGAGCCCCCAGTGAGTGAGAGACCCCGGAGGGGGAGGGGGAGGGAGCACTGGGCCCTGACAGGAAAGTGACTCTCTCCCCTCAGATCTTGGTGTTTTCCTCTCATGTTATCAAATATGCAGTTTGTGACACAATTTCTTTGCAAATCTCAAAGATTCAAATAAAATAACCTAAACATTTGCCCCACTTCTCTCTAGTTGTCTATTTCTAATTGAATATGCCCTGAGATTTTCCTGTCTCTAATTATAAAATAATAAGAAAATCTCAGATTTACACCTTTTCTCCGATTATTGAACACAAAATGTTTGCAAATGTTGCCCATTTCCTCTTTATTCATTTATCAAGTATTCATGTGAAACACTCAGATTTTACCTCCTATCAACAACTGATATAAAATCCCTCTGATTTTCCACTTTCCTCTCTATAATTTGCAAAATGGATCCAAAATCTCTGATTTCCACCCTTTGTCTTTCATTTCTGAACACTGATCTGAAAGCTCAGGTTTTCCCTCTGTGTCATTATCAAATGTCAATTAACAATCCTCTCAAGTTTTGTGCTGTTCCTTATGTTTCTAAATCCCAAAAAACTTCTTCCTTCGGGGGAACCTGTTGCCCTGAGTCGCTCTCCATTCTGGATGTTGCAGGGGATTAAATTTCCCAGTGATTGTCTTTCCCCTCTCCTTTGAGGATCATTTGTTCCCTCTTTTAGCTCTGTTAGATATTTGCCAAAGAAAGAGACCAGCCTGATATTTAATACACATCAAAGCCAGAGGCCTCCCCCTGTTTGGGGATCAGTGGTTCGCAGCTGGTAGTGGGAGAGTTGGCTGGCCCCTTTTCTTTTCTCCAGCTGGCACAGGATGAGGGGGTCACTCTGAGTGCAGCATGTCTTGAGAAGTATCCCAAACCACAAGACAAATGGTCTCTGTGAAGGGTTGCTTCCCACAGTGCTAAGATGTAGCCACCTCTGGCAGGATCCATGGTGGCTACTATTTGCTAGTGACAGGCCACGGAAATTTCTTACCTATTTTGCCCCTCCATGCCAGGCCTGTACAACATACGGCCCACGGGCAACGTGCGGCCTGTGAAGTCTCACTGTGCGTCCCGCAGCCGGGAATCAAAGGGCTCTGGGCTGCCCGTAGCCGCGGGGAATCCAAACCCCTTTAAAGTTCAGCCGCGGCCGGGATTCAAAAGGTTCTGAGCTGCTCACAGCCGCAGGGAGCCCAGAGCTCTTTAAATCTCAGCCGCAGCCAGGATTTATAGGGCTCTGGGCAGGCGGGCGGAGAGCTCAGAGCTCTTTAAATCCCAGCCACCAGGGCCGGCTTTAGGCCAATTTAACCAATTCCCTTGG
>NW_026114767.1:0-10722 GCF_025201925.1 Gopherus flavomarginatus | reverse complement strand
GCTGTTTAGGGAAAGCGCTGCAGTGTGGACACACTGACAGCTACCAGCACTCTGTCATGGCCACATTTGCATGCGCTGTTGGGAGTGGTGCATTATGGGGCAGCTATCCCAGCATTCAAGTGGCTGCAATGTGCTTTTCAAAAGAGGAGGGTGGGGTGGAGTGTGACACGGAGCGTGGGGGAGACAGAGCGAGTGGATTTTTGGAGCTGACACTGTGTCAGCTCCCTGCCTGGCAAGTTCAAGCCTCCTCCCCCACCCCTCTCACATTCACTAAATGCAAATAGCCGCCTTTGTTCTTTTTCCTCACAGACCAGATAAGCCGCTGATCCAAAACAGACCCCCCTCCCCCGTGCCCACCCGGCTGCTTCTCTCCTCAAGCAAACACCAGCTGTGGGTGTTCCAAAGGGATCCCCCTGCCTCTGCTCATTCACTGCAAACAGTAACTGTGTTTGGTTTTTAGATAAGCAGCTCCAGGAGCCTTGAGCTCACAACAAAGCAAACAGAGGCATCACACCAAAACAAAGAGCGTTATCTCTACTTAAAAGCATTATGGGAAGGTTCCGGAGGTCAGTGACAGCGTAGTAAGATTAATCACTGTTTACACTGGCACCCCAGCGCTGCATCACCAGCTCTGTTCTCTTTATTCCTCTCGTCGAGGTGGAGCACATGCAGCACTGTAGCCAGGGAGATACAGCGCTGTATGTGCCTTGCCAGTGTGGACGGGGAGTAAGTTACAGCGCTGTAAAGCCACCACCTTCACTGTAACTCTCCAGTGTAGCCAAGGCCTGAGTTGTAGTAATAATAGCAGCCAAGAATCCGGTGGCACCTTCTAGACTAACAGACGTATTGGAGCATGAGCTGTCGTGGGTGAATACCCACTTCGTCAGATGCAACAATAGTCCCATATGGGCTAGTGGTCAGGATTCCTGGTTTTCACCCAGGTGGCCTGGGTTCAACTTCTGGTATGTGAAGAGTGCAGAGCTTTTGCCCAGAGTGGAGGCAGGAAATGAAAGGAACAGGAAGGGATCCTGCCAGCAGTGGAGTTAGACAGTGTAGGGAGGGGACCCCAGAAGTGGGGGTGGGGCAGTGGGTTGGGGGGAGATGAGGGAAGGATCCCAGCAGTGCGGGAAGTTGACAACCTGGAGAGCACAGGCCTGGAATGGGGACCTGGAAGAGTGAATGTGTCCCTCTAAACCCATCAACTGCAGACTAGGCAGGCTTGGAAGAATTGTGTATTTGTTGGTAAATGTCAATTTCTGTGTAAACACACAACCCAATGGCAAAATATTTCCATCAATAATCATCAAAATTGACAGATGGGCAAAGTAAGAAACATGCTGCTTGAGAAATTATCATGTTGTAGGAGCAGCAGTGATCTGTATGCTCTGTATAACCTGTATGCTTGCAAAGGTCTGTTAAACTCCCGCAGCTTGTGTCCTTTCCCGCTTTGAATGCCTGTGAAGTGGCTTTCCCACTCTCCTTTGTACCTCCAGTGAATGCCCTTCACCCGGCCCATCTGGCCAGTGGTTCGCTGTGTTACATTCTATTGCACCTCAGGGAGACTGATCTTCATCGCACCGTCCATCGCTGCGCTGTGGGACACTTACCTTAAAGGATCCTGACATCTCCACTGCCAGGCCTGGGAGCGTGAGTATGAATGTGACACCCTCCCCCATCCCTTCTTTGAGCTTAGCTCTCAAGCTAATAAATGTGCTGCTTTCTGCCAAACTCTGGGGGGGAGGGGCATTATTAGTCCTCTCTAAGCTTACTAACTGACCCAATTTTGGGAAACACAAGCAACATTGTTTGATCTGTTATTGTACCAAAGGGGGAAATGGTTGTCTATAAAGGAGGGTGAAGACCAAATGCCTCTGAGGAGAATGGGATTTGAACCCATGCAGGCAGAGCATAATGGGGTAGCAGTCCATCACCTTAACCACTCGGTCACCTCATCTGAGCTGTGAAAAAACGGACAGGAGGAGAAATCTATGGCCGGCAGAGATAGGGACACTAAGGAGTTTTTAAATACTAAGCGAAAGCAGGGTCTGAATGAGCTCCCCTCTCTCACCTAGTGAGGAGCTGGGGAAAGACTTCAGGAACAGACCGTGTTTGCATAGACACACCTACTCTGCCTAGCTATGCAGCATGATGGGGCCGCTTCCCCAAAATGACCAGTTTGGGATGGTCTTGGGTTACAAATCACTTTAGGATTGAGTGGAATGAAATGTTATTCTCCTTCCTGTATGAGTGAAGGGTAGCAGAACATACCTAGTCCGTCCTGATGGAGGGGAAGGTGAGTGAGGAATAGCTTTTATTGGACTGCAGAGAAGTGATTGAGGACGTCACCCTAAACCAGTGGTCCCCAAACATTTCACATTGTGCCCTCTTAGCCATGGCTGTGGCCCCTCGGAAGCCACGGTCAAGAACCGGGGCTGGGAGGAGTGGGGCTGTTGCTTGCTGGGGTGAGAGGTGCGGACAGGGGTAAAGGGGTCGACGCCGGGCTGGGAGCCAGAGTCTCAGGCTGAGGGTGGGGTTGGGGAAGAGCTGTGGCAGAGTGGTGCTCCCTCCCTGCCCTCTATGTGGGCTGGCTCAGGTCCTGAGGTGCCCCCATGAATGTTCCTCTGTGTCCTCCTAGGAGTCGCACCCCACATTATGGGGACCACTGAACCCTACTCGCTAAGCCAGGGCTAGTGATGCCAAACCCCCGGGAAAGGGAGAACAAGTGTGGGGGCCCCAGCACCAGAACCATGCCCCTACCTTCTGTCTGTGGCTCTACCCCCTTCCACCCATGGCCCCATCCACTGTCACTTCTGTTCCACCCCTTCCCCCACCAGCCCCACCCTATCACTCCTTTACCCCTGCCCCGCTGTGGCCCTGAGACCAGAGAAGCTCTGTGCCCCTGCTGCAGCCCCCGGGCTGTAGCAGGGAGTGGGAGCTCCTCCAGCCCTGGGGCTGACATAGGGGAGACTTTTCCAGGGGGACCTAACTTGGCCAGGGCCCCTGATCATGGGCCCCACTGTCCCCTTGGCAGTGCAAGGTTTGGGGAGGCTGAGCCCCCTTGTCATAAACAGATAGCTAAGGGTTAATGTTCTTTTACCTATAAAGGGGTAACACCAGTAACCTAAAACACCTGACCAGAGGACCAATCAGGAAACAAGACTTTTTCAAATCTGGGTGGAGGGAAGTTTGTGTGTGAGTTCTTTGTTCTTTGTCTTGTGTCTGTGGCGTCTCGGCTATGAGAGTGATTTTTCTATCTCCTGCCTTTCTAATCTTCTGTTTCCAAGTTGTAAGTACAAAGATAATAAGACAATAAGTTTATATTGGTTTTTTTTGTATTTACATGTGTGTAGTTGCTGGAATGTTTAAATTGTATTCTTTTTGGATAAGGCTGTTTATTCATTTTTTTCTTTTAAGCAAATAACCCTGTATTTGTCACCTTAATACAGAGAGACCATTTTTATGTCCTTTTCTTTCTTTTTATATAAAGCTTTCTTTTTAAGACCTGTTGGATTTTTTCTTTAGTGGGGACTCCAGGGAATTGAGTCTGCAGCTCACCAGGGAATTGGTGGGAGGAAGAAGTCAGGGGGAAAATCTCGTTGTGTTAGATTTACTAGCCTGACTTTGCATACCCTCTGGGTAAGGGGGAAGAGAGATTAGCTATCTTGGTACTTCTATTTCCAGGACTGGAAACAGGGAGGAGGGAGTCCCTCTGATTAGATTCACGGAGCTTGCTTCTGTATATCTCTCCAGGAACCCAGGGAGGGAACACCTGGTGGGGAGGAGGGGGAAGGGAAATGGTTTATTCCCCTTTGTTGTGAGACTCAAGGCATCTGAGTCTGGGGGTCCCCCGGGGAAGGTTTTGGGGAGACCACAGTGAGCCAGGCACTGTATAAATCCCTGGCTGGTGGCAGCTTTACCAGGTCCAAGCTGGTAACTGAGCTTGGAGGTTTTCATGCTAACACCCATATTTTGGACGCTAAGGGCCAAATCTGGGAAAAAATGTTATGACACCCCTCCCCCCTGAGCCTCCATTACGAGCCGCCCAGGCTACCACTGCTCAGTGTGTGGCCAGTCTCTGTGTTTTCTGCTGCTCGTTCTGGGGAGCCTGGCCGGCCTTAGGGGTGGTGCCCCCCGATAGCCGCCCAGGGCTCCAGGGGTCAAAGGGCACCGTGTGGCAGTGCAAAGGTGCTCACTGCTCTCCCCTGCCCCAATGCTCCTCCATGGGTCCATAGAGGTTTGAGGGGAGTAAGGAGCAACCCTATGTGCTCCATGCGTCCTGGTCACTTTTCCCACTTGGGCTGTGCTGTGAGGGGAGCATCAGAAGCTGCTGCTCTCTGCCCTCCCGCTACGCTGCCCGGCTGAGGAAAGTGACCTGGATGCAGGGAGCTCGGATGATCTCACTTCTTGCCCCCACATCCCACAGCCCCTAGGGGTGCCCAGATGAGCAGCGTTCCAGGGAGGAGTGGGGGGCAGCAATGCCAGCTGCTCCATGCACACAGGTCAGTCTCCCCATGTGGGTGCAGGAGGGGGTGCAAGGGTTTCTGTGATGCCTATTCTATCAATATCGTCACTCAATACTAGGCACTCAAATTCACCAGTCTTAGTACTTAGACGTTTAGCGTTTGTATTTAAGCACTTCTAAAATGTGTCCCATTTTAGCTGTCTGCTATTACATGATGTAATTGAGGGAGACTCTTTCATTTCACTGTTTCTCATCAGAACCTACCTGCACATTATCATCTTCCATCCTCTCCACATTACTAGGCTATAGAGAATCCCTGTGAATAGTTCCTCTCCTAACGGATGTCTCTGTCTGAACCCTGTGCTCCTCAGCGCCTGTCGGCTTTCCCCAGCTCTGAGGCTGTATCTACACCGCGCACCTTACCACGGTGCAGCTGTGCCACTCTAACCATGCCATTGTAAGGTGCGCTGTGTGGCCGTCCTTATCGCTGAGAGAGAGCTTCCCCGGCAACAAATCCAAACTACCTCCAATGAGGGGCATGAGCTTTGTCACCGGGAGCACAGCTCCACCTATGATGCGCTGTTCACACTGCCGCTTTTCATGGCTCAAAATTTGGCATTCGGGGAGTGTTTTTTCTCACCGCAGAGAGACAAAATTTTTAGCAACAAAAGCCGAAATTAAAAAAAACTCCTCTGCAACCTATTTAATTTTACCTTTATACAACCATTATACTGCCTCCAGTTCTGGTATCCTCATTTGAAAAAGATGTTGTGAAATTGGAGCTAGGGCAGCAAAGAGCCACCAAACGTTCTGAGGGCTGGAGAAAAATGCCTTCCAGTGAGCTATTGAAAGAGCTCAACCTGTTTAGCTTATCAAAAGAAGATTGAAAGGTGATTTCATTGAAATGTTGAAGGGCCTTAATGGAGAGAAAAGATTGGGTATTTATGGGCTCTTGAATGGAGCAGAGAAAGGCATAACAAGACCCAATGGCTGGAAAGTGAAAAGAGACAAATTCATATTACAACTGAGGCACAATAGTCAACAGCGAGGATGATTCACCACAGGAGCAAGCTACCAAGGAAAGTGGTGGATTCACCATCTCCTGATGTCATTTAATGAAGACTAGATGCCTTTCTGGAATGTGTTTGCCCCCAAAGTAGCTGTTATGTGTTTGTGTTTGTCAGTCAGCTTGTGTTTGTCAGTCTGTTTGGTTTGTTTGTTTGAAGGACCGTGTGCTGTAGCTGGCAGTTGGAGGTGGAGCTACTAGGAAGGTTTGAAAGCTAGAAGCCTCTGGTAATTGGCTGAGCCTTAACCAGTGGGCGGGGCATTCACTCAGGCCAGGGCTTTATAAAGCTGCGCACAAGCGACTAGGGAGCTTAGCGAACAGGAGCTGCTAACAGGGAGTTTTGCAAGGGAGTTTGGAAGGGGAGTAGGAAGGGAGGAGGGGTCCCTTGTCGGTCTCATCTGTGACCCATTGGTCCCTTGAACCCATAGCCTGAGCCACATTGAAAACCTTTCTGTTTACAGCAAGGAGGAGCAGACAGAGAGCTGTAGACGAGAATTTGAGAGTTTGACAGAGGGAGGCTTACAATGGTGAGGAGGACCCGCATAACCTGTGCCAGCACTACTTCTGTCTCCTCCACCTGCGCCTGTAGCCAGACAGAGCACCAAAGCATGGATGCTTTTACCCAGATTCTGGTGTGGGCTTGCAAAGACTGTAATTTGCAATTTCCACTTACTGATATCCAGGCTGGGGGTGGCATCCAATGAGAAAGGTGCCTACTGGTGGAATCTCTCAGGCAGCAGGTGGGAGAGCTACAGGAGGAGGTGGCCAGGCTGAGGAACATCCATGTCCATGAGCAATTCCTGGACAGTATCCATGTGGAGACAGCTGATGGTGCTGTCCCAGTTGACAGGACTACTGACACTCCAGTGGAAGAGGAGATGCCTCAGGGTGTACCTGACACACCAGTGGAGGAGGAGGCTCAGGGTGGACACAGCCAGCTGGTTACTTCTAGCAGCGGGCAGTGCTCCACCGCTGCTGCGAACCCTCCTGTTGTGGTAAAAGATACAGGAGAGAAGAAATCACCCCCAACAGTTAAGGGGGTGAAGCCTCGTACCCCTAAGGCTGGGAGGTCTGCTGGCACCACTGATAAGAAAACGTAGGGTAGTGGTGGTTGGAGACTCTCTGCTGAGGGGGACGAAGACACCCATCTGTCGCCCTGACCGTTCATCCCGGGAGGTATGCTGCCTGCCAGGGGCCCGTATCCGAGATGTTACAGAGGCTTTGTCGAGGATTATCCGGCCTTCTGACTACTATCCCATGCTACTCATCCATGTGGGCACAAATGATACTGCGAGGTGTGATGCTGAGCAGATCAAGAGTGACTACAGGGCTCTGGGAGTACGGGTTAAGGAGTTTGGAGCGCAGGTGGTATTCTCTTCGATTCTTCCTGTTGAAGGTAGGGGTCTGGGCAGAGACAGATGCATCGTGGAGGTGAATGCCTGGCTGCGAAGATGGTGTCGCCAGGAGGGCTTTGGTTTCCTCGACCACGGGATGCTACTTGAGGAAGGACTGCTAGGAACAGATGGCGTTCACCTTTCGAAGAGGGGAAAGGCCTTATTTGCGCACAGACTGGCTAACCTGGTAAGGAGGGCTTTAAACTAGGTTCGACGGGGACAGGTGAGCAAAGCCCACAGGTAAGTGGGGAACAAGACCTGGGAGATGGGTTGGAAACAGGAGGGAGCACGGGCTATAATGGCAGAGAGGAAGGAGGGTCAGGGCAAAGCTGGGAGGCAAAATCAAACCAGTATCTCAGATGCCTTTATACAAATGCAAGAAGTATGGGTAATAAGCAGGAAGAACTGGAAGTGCTAATAAACAAATACAACTATGACATTATTGGCATTACTGAAACTTGGTGGGATAATACACACGACTGGAATGTTGGTGTGGATGGGTATAGTTTGCTCAGGAAGGATAGACAGGGGAAAAAGGGAGGAGGTGTTGCCTTATATATTAAAAATGTACACTCTTGGACTGAGGTGGAGATGGACATAGGAGACGGAAGTGTGGAGAGTCTCTGTGTTAGGCTAAAAGGGGTAAAAAACACAGGTGATGTTGTGCTGGGAGTCTACTACAGGCCACCTAATCAGGCGGAAGAGGTGGATGAGGCTTTTTTCAAACAACTAACAAAATCATCCAAAGCCCAAGATTTGGTGGTGATGGGGGACTTCAACTATCCAGATATATGTTGGGAAAATAACACCGCGGGGCACAGACTATCCAATAAGTTCCTGGACTGCATTGCAGACAACTTTTTATTTCAGAAAGTTGAAAAAGCTACTAGGGGGGAAGCTGTTCTAGACTTGATTTTAACAAATAGGGAGGAACTTGTTGAGAATTTGAAAGTAGAAGGAAGCTTGGGTGAAAGTGATCATGAAATCATAGAATTTGCAATTCTAAGGAAGGGTAGAAGGGAGTACAGCAGAATAGAGACAATGGATTTCAGGAAGGCGGATTTTGGTAAGCTCAGAGAGCTGATAGGCAAGGTCCCATGGGAATTAAGACTGAGGGGAAAAACAACTGAGGAAAGTTGGCTGTTTTTCAAAGGGACGCTATTAAGGGCCCAAAAGCAAGTTATTCCGATGGTTAGGAAAGATAGAAAATGTGGCAAAAGACCACCTTGGCTTACCCTTGAGATCTTGCGTGACCTACAAAATAAAAAGGCGTCATATAAAAAATGGAAACTAGGTCAGATCACGAAGGATGAATATAGGCAAATAACACAGGAATGCAGAGGCAAGATTAGAAAAGCAAAGGCACAAAATGAACCCAAACTAGCTATGGGAATAAAGGGAAACAAGAAGACTTTTTATCAATACATTAGAAGCAAGAGGAAGACTAAGGACAGGGTAGGCCCACTGCTCAATGAGGAGGGGGTAACAGTAACGGGAGACTTGGAAATGGCAGAGATGCTTAATGACTTCTTTGTGTCGGTCTTCACTGAGAAATCTGAAGGAATGCCTAGTATAGTGAATGCTTACGGGAAGAGGGTAGGTTTAGAAGAGAAAATAAGGAAAGAGCAAGTAAAAAATCACTTAGAAAAGTTAGATGCCTGCAAGTCACCAGGGCCTGATGAAATGCATCCTAGAATACTCAAGGAGTTAATAGAAGAGGTATCTGAGCCTCTAGCTATTATCTTTGGGAAATCATGGGAGACGGGGGAGATTCCAGAAGACTGGAAGGGGGCAAATATAGTGCCCATCTATAAAAAGGGAAATAAAAACAACCCAGGAAACTACAGACCAGTTAGTTTAACTTCTGTGCCAGGGAAGATAATGGAGCAGGTAATCAAAGAAATCATCTGCAAACACTTGGAAGGTGGTAAGGTGATAGGGAATAGCCAGCATGGATTTGTAAAGAACAAATCGTGTCAAACTAATCTGATAACATTCTTTGATAGGATAACGAGCCTGGTGGATAAGGGAGAAGCGGTGGATGTGATATATCTAGACTTCAGTAAGGCATTTGATACAGTCTCACATGATATTCTTATAGATAAGCTAGGAAAGTACAATTTCGATGGGGCTACTATAAGGTGGGTGCATAACTGGCTGGATAACCGTACTCAGAGAGTAGTTGTTAACGCTCCCAATCCTGCTGCAAAGGTATAACAAGTGGGGTTCCGCAGGGTTCTGTTTTGGGACCGGTTCTGTTCAATATCTTCATCAACGATTTAGATGTTGGCATAGAAAGTACGCTTATTAAGTTTGCGGACGATACCAAACTGGGAGGGATTGCAACTGCTTTGGAGGACAGGGTCAAAATTCAAAATGATCTGGACAAGTTGGAGAAATGGTCTGAGGTAAACAGGATGAAGTTCAATAAAGATAAATGCAAAGTGCTCCACTTAGGAAGGAACAATCAGTTTCACACATACAGAATGGGAAGAGACTGTCTAGGAAGGAGTATGGCAGAAAGAGATCTAGGGGTCATAGTGGACCACAAGCTTAATATGAGTCAACAGTGTGATACTGTTGCAAAAAAAGCAAACGTGATTCTGGGATGCATTAACAGGTGTGTTGTAAACAAGACACGAGAAGTCCTTCTTCCGCTTTACTCTGCGCTGGTTAGGCCTCAACTGGAGTATTGTGTCCAGTTCTGGGCACCGCATTTCAAGAAAGATGTGGAGAAATTGGAGAGGGTCCAGAGAAGAGCAACAAGAATGATTAAAGGTCTTGAAAACATGACCTATGAAGAAAGGCTGAAGGAATTGGGTTTGTTTAGTTTGGAAAAGAGAAGACTGAGAGGGGACATGATAGCAGTTT
Source organism: Gopherus flavomarginatus (assembly GCF_025201925.1). NCBI lineage: Eukaryota > Metazoa > Chordata > Testudines > Testudinidae > Gopherus > Gopherus flavomarginatus. Next base: position 929 of record NW_026114767.1, on the reverse strand, counting down.
TCAGGTATCTAAAAGGGTGTCATCAGGAGGTGGGAGAAAACTTGTTCACCTTAGCCTCCAATGATAGAACAAGAAGCAATGGGCTTAAACTGCAGCAAGGGAGATTTAGGTTGGACATTAGGAAAAAGTTCCTAACTGTCAGGGTAGTTAAACACTGGAATAGATTGCCTAGGGAAGTTGTGGAATCTCCATCTCTGGAGATATTTAAGAGTAGGTTAGATAAATGTCTATCAGGGATGGTTTAGACAGTATTTGGTCCTGCCATGAGGGCAGGGGACTGGACTCGATGACCTCTCGAGGTCCCTTCCAGTCCTAGAGTCTATGAGTCTATGAGTCTATGTCATACAGGAGGCCCGTGATATGCAGGTTAGATGCTCTAATGGTGTCTTCTGACCATGAAGTCGACTAATTTCTGAAAAACTGAGTGTAGCATTGGGAGCACCGTCTGATGTTTTCCTGTCTAGCCGGCTTGCTGCCTAGAACGAACGCTCTTTGAGTGGGGTGATCCACAGGGAGTAGCTCAAACCTCCAAAGTGCCTGGCCAGGGGCAGGACATTAGCCCAGCAAGGGAGGGGTGCGGCAGTGACATCACAAAGGCCTTTTGCAGGACCTCAGACTATTGGTCAAAGGTGGTGAGGAGGTGGTGACCTCACAGAGAGATGCTGATATCAGCCAGGCAGGACAGGGGCGAGGGGCCAGGGAAAGCTCAGAGACCTCTGTGGCTTTGCTTCAGCACGTTTCCTTCTCCAGGTCTCTCTTTGAGGACTGAGAGATTATTTGAGGTCATGGACGTGAGCGCCAGGAGGAACCTCTTTCAAGTTTCCTCCTTCCCTTGTAGTGATTTTACTAGAAAACTGCCGTCCCTGTTTAGAAGGTAAGAGCCTCCTGGAGGTTTGAAACCTGTTCAGTCTGATCTATCTGGTGACAAG